>NW_024062126.1:0-70510 GCF_006381635.1 Hibiscus syriacus | reverse complement strand
GTGCAACCTTAAAAATAGGAAGGATACGGAAATGGTTTGAGAATTATGAGTTAGTTAAATATGTTGCTTCTGTTTTGAAATATTTCTTGTGTTTAGGTTTCTCTCAATCCCTCTGCCTTGTAGATGTGCATCCCTTCAATTCCCTTTTCTTGTATACTTGTTAATTTTAAACTTGGATTTCTGTTTTGGTACATTTAGCGAGCCTAGGTCATTTACTGGGATTTAAGTTACGGCAGGTGGGACGTTATTTTATAGCTGTAATGGCTTGATGATGCTTCATAAGAAGTCAAAAATGGAACTGGGATCTCACTCCTGAAATTTCAAATTCTCATATAATTTAATTATTTTCTTTGTATTTTCTATTGAAATTCTGCTTTCGTGCCCCTAAATTTTTATAAGTTTGCCCCTCCAACATAAAATCATGCGTACGTCTCTGTATGTGACTCCTCTTGTTTCCAAAGAACTTGCTGAAAGGTACTCTGATTTTTTAATGACCGATATATTACAGGTAAGCCTGTTTATCTTTGTATCCTTAGGTTTGTTTTTACTTAATGCTTTATGTTTTCTTTCATACAATATGACATTGTACCTATTCTAAGTCCACATCTCTAGCAAGGTCAAGAATTGAAATTCCTCAAGCAGACTTGTAGGCAACCAAATATTATCTAATTAATGAAAAGTTTTCCTGCTGATGTTTCATTACGAGTTTTGGAAAAAAAGTAAAGAAAGATACTTGGAGGATAAAAGCTTTTCGAGTTTCATAATGTTACAAACCTAATTTAGCATTGATGTCAAGGGAAAATTTTCACAAGAACAGTTCTTGCATTTGCATATTGGCTTCAATTCAAGTTGTAGGTATTTTCTATGATTTGATGGTCATTTTTTTTTCATTTTGATGACGTTGAAGAAAAAAAACTTTTATTATGAATTGCTTTAGACCTAATTTACTTTTTATTCTTTTTTGCCTGTTTGAATCCTGGATGGTCAGCCTAATCTTGATTCTCTAAAACTATTGAAGTGCCCCCTTGGTTTTAATTTAAATAATCCATCAGGTCTAGATGTTATAGTGATAAACTTCTTTAATCAATAGGGCCAATATCTTTGTTCCTTTCATTCATGTGGCTAATCATTTTAATTTTTTGTCAAAGTCTAAAACATAGTCCAGTTACCTTGTTAGGTGAAAATAATATGGTTAAGAAAAAAGAAGCCTTCTATCTTGCTGTTAATGCTTTTATAAAATACATGATATAAGTGATGTCAATATAATTGAAATCTATCATTCTTTTTTTATAGATTTGACACAGAATATATGTGCAAGCATGCACGCGAGCGAGCACACACACAGAGAGCAAAAATATGCTACAGAATAAGTTGGACACACTCTTACAAGTAAAATATGCTACAATATTGTGAACAACTGAACATTGTTGCAGTACAATACTTTACATTAGTGTGAACTGTAATCCCAACTTTGAGAAAAAAGGAAGAAACCAACAAAGAAAAGAAAGACTCTGGCGGTTCTCGAGAAGATCTGGAACTTACAGGATAAGCTTAGCAATGCCATTCACTCCATTTCGCGAGCTCACTTTCTAAATTTCATCAAAGCCCTCATAAAATCCGACAAGAAGAAGCTCTTCAACGACGTCGATGACGATAAACAGAACGGTTCAATGTATGTCCTAGTGTTATCTGTGAAGTCCCCTTATTTAAAGCTATTATTCTTGGTGCCTACGGGT
Source organism: Hibiscus syriacus (assembly GCF_006381635.1). Lineage (NCBI taxonomy): Eukaryota > Viridiplantae > Streptophyta > Magnoliopsida > Malvales > Malvaceae > Hibiscus > Hibiscus syriacus. The sequence continues at coordinate 68,774 of NW_024062126.1, read as the reverse complement.
TCAAGATCTGGGGGGCATTTGTTCTTTCGTGATAAAATTGAGTTCTTTTGCATCTTTTTTCGAACTGCGTTTTAGGTAATTTAATTCCATAAATTTGGATAATTTCGTGTTTATTGGTAGGATTTTGCATCAGGGTTGGTTTTAGATCATGTTGACAACATCTCTTTTCTTTGATTGAATGATTCTTCGTTGAAGGTTTGAAGTCTTGACTTTTCTTTTGATTTTATTGCCATTTTTTCTTTTTTGTTCAAACTTTTCATTGTTTATCTTAAGATATTTGCAAATTGCTTAAAGAAAATTTCATTTGAATTATATTATCTAGGTTTCATGCTTTGATCAATCTACTACTATTCCTTGTTTCATCTTCACTAGTTTTGTTTCCATGTGTAAGTATTTCTGGAATCTAAAGAACAATTGCTTAGCTATTTCCATTACAAATTTGTATAATGGTGGAAGTTAATTTTGTGTTATTTTGTTTGTTTGTTTAGGTTCATAATAATTTGCAAAATGGAAGGTATTGTTGTTAAAAGGGTCATTTCATCAGACAACAGCTGCCTTTTCAATGCTGTTGGGTTAGCTCATTAAATTACTAGATCGATAACTTTCCGTTTTAACTTTTATTGGTTCGATTGGTGTGATTATTGTTCATTTGAGATCGTTTTTCTTCATTTCCTCGTGTTTAGGTATGTTATGGACCATGACAAGACAAAAGCTCCAGAATTGAGACAAGTTCTTATATGCTTATTCTCATGATTTTTTTGTCAAAGCGCTTTGTTTAGGTCATTTTATTATTGCATGGAAACTGAAGACGTATATCGAAACTTTGTCTGCAGTTTATGTTAGATAATGAATTCTAGTATTTAGACTTCGATCTGTGGATAGAACCGTTACACAATACTAAGCTTTATATGTTGGTATTCAAACCCATACAATTGGGGCTTTTATGGGAAATGTTCAAGATTACTGTGCTTAGCTTTGTTCCGTTTACTGTATTACTACTATAATCTCTTATGCATCTACGAGAGGTATGATATACTTCACATTATTGAGCCGTTATCATTATACGCTGTATGCATCTTGGAATGCCAAATTAGATAGATCACTCAACATGTTTTAGTTTGAAGGTGGAAATCTATGAGCATACATAAAGTGTCGATATAAAACCATTTATCCTTACCGTTTTAAGTGTTGTTTCGTTTTCTTAACCTAGTGTGATTGGTAACTGTTTGAAGGTTATGGCAGCAACAGTGTCAAGTGATCCAACAAAATATTCCAAGGCGTTTCTCGGAAAGCCAAATACAGAGTATATTGTGCATGGATTCTTGATTCGGACAAGTGGGGAGGTTAGTTGAACCCCCATGTCCATTCTTCTAGTTATTATTCATTTTTGTCATAATCTATTTAGTACAATCTCACTGACCTGGGTATGTTATTTTCTGTTTTGAAGGCGCCATTGAGCTTTTAATATTAGCAGATTATTATGGCCGTGAAATTGCAGCGTATGATATTCAGACAACACGTTGCGATTTGTATGGTCAGGTTAGAATGATGATGTTGTCACTCTTTTTTATCTCGAGTGGTCAATTTTTTTGTTATCAATGCTTACTCTCATCTTCTTTTTAAATGTGGCCTTCATGATAGAAAAAGAACTACTCTGAAAGAGTCATGCTGATCTATGACGGTCTCCACTATGATGCATTGGCAGTATGTTGTTTCGTGACCAGTTTATTATTTTTTGAGGCTGTTCATATTGTCTCCTTTCAAACTAGAGGAATAACACGAATAAAACATTAACGGATAATAAATTGCTATGAAGGAAACTTTGAGAGAACCTATATGGAATTATGACTTTTAATTAGGCACGTCAAATGCTGATTGTGTTCTTTCGTAATGTTTTATTTTCATTTCTTGTTGCTGCCGTTCTCCTTTGTATGCTTATGGTTTTCTTGTTTCGTAATGTTTTCGGTTTCTTGTTGCTGTCATTATCCTTTGTATGCTTATGCTATTAACGCCTTCAAGGAAATGGACATTGGCTCCTTGGATATTGGGGATTTTCTAGGTAATCTCTCTTATTGCTCCATTATTTTCAAAAATCTCTGTTCTTATTTCAGTGTGTTCACTATTATTCCCTATGACTTTCAACAATTGGTGCAATATTTGCTGCAACAGATTCTGTTTGCACACTGCAGGTATTCATAGATTAAAATTGTGCTAGCTTTTTTTCTAAATTGAAACTAGAATACTAAACTTGCTAAAATCGAGTTGTTTCTGTCTGATGGTGCAGGTGCTTAGTCAGGATGAGACTCCGTTACTTTACATTATGGTTTTCGGAGAGAGTATTGTAAATGATATAACATCTGTGGTGCTTTTCAATACAATCCAGAGTTTTTATCTCACAAATGTCAATCCTAAAATTCTAGTGAACAATATTTTTTTAAATTGAAAGTGAAAGAACTTAGACTAAATTCTAGAGAACTATGTTAAACTATATTACATTTAATTTTAGTGTTTATAAATTTTAATTTATTTTGTTGTTAAGTATTTTTCTGCATAACTTGTGTCTTAATTAAAATGTATGGTTGTTGTTAATTAGATAAAGCTACATGATATTAAATTTAGGTGATGTAGAGCAGAAATGAAATATGCGAAATCAAATAATCTTAGCTAAAGAAAGGTAATTAGCGGCGTTTGTATCAAAAAATGCCGCTATAGATCTGATATTTTGCGGCTTTTGTATCCAAAAACGCCGCCATAGATCTGACCTTTTGCGGCGTTTGTTACAAAAACGCCGCTATAGATCTGACCTTTTGGGGCGTTTGTTACAAAAACGCCGCTATAGATCTGACCTTTTACGACGTTTACTCCAAAATGCCGCTATAGATATCAACCTTTTGCAGCGTTTGTTCAAAAAACGCAGCTATAGATTTTACCTTTTGCGGCGTTTGTATCCTAAAACGCCGCTATAGATATCAACCTTTTGCGGCGTTTGTTCCAAAAACGTCGCTATAGATATTGACCTTTTGTAGCGTTTGTTCCAAAAACGCCGCTAGAGATAGCAACCTTTTGCGGCGTGTGTTCCAAAAACGCCGCGATAGATCTTAACCTATTGCGGCGTTTTTTGTTCTCAAACGCCGCTAACTTTAGCGACGTTGGTATTGCCGGCGTTTCTTGCGGCGTTTTTCCTATCGCCGCAAGTGTTTTTAGCGACACTTAAAAACGCCGCTATAGGACTAAAAAAACGCCGCTAAAACTCTATTTTGCTGTAGTGCCTCTAAGAATACCATGTATCTTTATATTGCACCTTATATTTATTGATAATATTCAACATTCTTATGTTGTATTTTTATTAACTTTTAAAAATTCTTTTTCAAAGTATATTTTAGTAAGAAAGTTAAAACAAAACCTTGTATAAAGAAAGAACTGAAATTCAAATCTTCAAAAATTAGGGAAGAACCGGTGGCAGATTCAAAAAATTTTCAAAAGTTTTTCATATAGGATAGACACAAATAAAATTTCAGGGTAGACACCCTAAATAAAATGAACTACTCTAAGGGTAGTTATCAAAATCCTAGGTTGGCCATTAACTCTAAGGGTACTATGAGAATAAGATTATCAGAATGTAATATTACTCTGAAATGTTGTATTACCTGCTAGGTTTGTTTAGTAGGAATGTATGATTATAATGTTTTGGTTAGAGAAATATAAGATTACTTGAATGCATATTTTACCAAATTATCCTTGTGATATATATTTTTTAACAAGTAAAACTTTAATATTAAATTATAAATATTTGAATGAAAATTTATAAAAATATTTTAATTGTTACACTATCTAAGTTTAAAGAAAAAAATATGTTTAACATATAATTAATATAATCAGTATATCAAACTTATATTTTTAAATAATCTTCATAAGTATCATATTTATTTATATAAAATATAATATAATATGTAAAATGATATTGTAATATCGAGTAGATAAATATATTATCTTTTAATGAATAATATCTATTTTTAATAACTTAAAATTTATACTTATATTTTTAAATAATCTTCATAAGTATCATATTTATTTATATAAAATATAATATAATATGTAAAATGATATTGTAATATCGAGTAGATAAATATATTATCTTTTAATGAATAATATGTATTTTTAATAACTTAAAATTAAATATTATTTTATGTAAATATATATTTTTTACAATGATAACATTTTCACCTCATAGAATTATAAAATGATTAATATACTAAACATTAAAAATATAAAATAATTTTAACAACTCAAATTTATCAATATTTTATTAAATTAAACTCTTTATATATATATATATTATTAAGTTTATAATTTTGAGCAAAACACGGAGAATAAAAATTAAGAAGGATTCATATGAAAAAAATTATTATTTAAGGGGAATTTATGTCTAAAGTGGTGGAAATTATTCATTACCTAAGAATTTGGAGGCAATGACATTCCCACCAATTTAACAAAAAAATACTACTATTGGTAATAAGTTATTACCTGATAATGATCTTTTCTGTGAACTAAACATGAGAAAATAATTATGGAAAAAAATCATTCCCTTTAGGGGGCGTTTGGATCAAGGAGAAGATCATTACCAAGAGGAATAATCTTATCCGGAACCACATACCTACGTTTGGTTCAACAACATTCCCACTGGGAGGTAATGAAACATTACCTACAATACCTTTTTTACCTTGTATTCTCGGGAATCTCATTCCCCTTTTCTTAGGTATTAGATAATTCTCTCCACTTTGGGTAATAATACCCCTGAATAATATAATTATTTTAAAATGATAATTTCTTTTGTATATAATTACACAAGTAGAAATATATTTTATTTATGTTTAATATTTATTATAAAATAATATGATGCATATAAAATAAAATATATCATTTTTATTTTATTTTGATTATTTTTAAGTATGTGTAGTATAAATAAAAAATGTAGCAATTAACATATACTTACACCGGTGTAAGTATGTACAATTCCCAATATTTTACTACCTAAAAATAAATACAAAATTATATTGTGTAAATATGTTTTAATATTTTCAAAGAAATAAAAAATTAAATATATATATATAAAGTTATTTGTTTACAAATTTTATTAAAAATATTAAAATTAGAAATAATATAAAATTATATTTTGTATGAACTTTCATATAAACATGTTAACTCTAATATTGAGAATTCTATTTATTAAAAAATAAAATATATCTAAAAGATAATTTGGTAAAACATATATTTTTCTTATATTATATTCCTTCAACCAAACAATGTAATATTACATTATTGCTAAACAAATCAAACAAGGTACATAATACATCATTCTTAGTAATATGTTAACTAATGTAACATTCCGATAATCTCATCACCAAAGATAATCTTACATTTTATGAACCAAACGACCCCTTAGTAATAATTTTTTCTGCGAACCAAACATCGAAACATATTTTCAAAAAAATTATTCTCCTTACTAATGATCTTTTCCGTGAAACATAGCACCTAAGAAATCATATATAACTCACCACATATAGACGGAAAGGTAGAGGCTACTTCTCCCTCTCTCTCATATTTTACTAAACTCCAAAATCAGACTATATGGCTATTTTACCAGACCACAAATCCACAATAAAACATCGATTACTACTCTCTATCTAAATAAAAAACGATTAACTGTCAACGTGTTTCGTTACACAAATGTTACCATCAAGGAACAACAACAAACTCTAAACATGTTCTTACAATTAAATTCTTTACTTTCAACGTAACAGTCACTCAGAAATTAGAATCATTCTTTGCTTCAAGTGATGCAATTAGTACATATTCTTGCAATCAAACTTTGCATTGAGATGGATGGCTATGTAAGTGACGCGGACAGAATAGTGATTATTCTGCAGGCGCTCCAACAGATGATTCATAAGAGAAAATTCGTCTAAAAAAACCAGAGAAAAAAGTCTCTAGGGTTTAATAAAATATTATAAAATCAAACAATGTCAAAAATCAGTCCACAAGTCGGACTGTTATAGCCAAAAATCGTCTTTATTCGAATTTTGCCAAAAATAGCAAAATCCCGAAAATCATTCTAAATTGAAATTCGAAATAAAATAAGCAATCTCCAAAAAATCCGGCCTAAATCGGATTTAAATTGACTTCCTAATTGACAATCAAAATATTACCATAAATAGTAAAAATATCTAAATCTAATGATTCGGAGGGGAAAACGGCAGAATTTGAAGTTGAAAAAAGGGGAGAGCGTGCGCGTCGAAAAGAGCTTTTCGGATTGGGTCTTATGCGCGATTCTGACACCTGTAACCAAAGTTATGGCCAAAAGACTGAAACATACTTAAAACGATCCTAATGAGGAACATGTCACAATCAATTCCCGCTTTTGCGCTGATCTGCCAATTCATGGTATCTCAACAATTAAGTGCAATCTAACAGCTCAACATCATCTGTCTCGGATCCCCTGCATCAGTAAGTTGATGTTAGTCTGCAACTCTCCAAACATCTTCGTCACTTCCAATACTACTCTTGAAACTCAAACTTATCCACACAAAAAAGAATCATGGAGATGAACCCAGAGTTGAAAGCAGCAGCTGAAACAGGAAACGTGGATGACTTGTACGTTCTCATCCTAGAAGATCCATACATCTTGGAAGGCATTGACCGGATTCCTTTCATCCAGACCCCACTCCATATAGCAGCAAATGAAGGGCACATTGATTCGCAATGGAGATGCTGAACTTGAAGCCTTCGTTTGCCAAGAAGCTGAACCGAGAAGGGTTTAGATCCATGCACTTGGCGGTGAGAAACGGGAAGACCAAGCTGGTGCACCTACTGTTGAAGGCCGTTAAAGATCTCGCTCGTGTCAAAGGATGGAAAGGGATGATTCCTTTCCATCACGCTGCTACAACTGGAAACTCTAAGCTTTTGTTCGAGTTTCTCGAGGCTTGCCCCGAAAGCATCGAAGACGATACTATCCGAGGCGAGACTGCTTTACATCTCTCTCTGAAACACGACGACGTCGAAGCTTTTAAGCTTCAATTGGGATGGCTTCAAAGGAGCAGTTATGCTAAGAACATCTTGCTTTTGAAAACAAGATGATGAATTAGAAAGACAAAGATGACAACACTGTGTTGCACATTGCAGATTTGAAGGAACAACGTGAGGTATATGCAGTTTCTACTTTCTATTCGTTCCTACATTTAAATAGTGGTGCATGAAATGCAACTCTATGATTTAAATAACGGTTAATAGAGTGCGGATTGAAAAATATTTTCGAGAGTATATATATATATATATTAACAATATAAAACTTATATACATAATTGAGTATTTTAAGGCGAGCATATTCAGTAAAATAGAAAATTATCTGAATTTTTTTGAAATTTTAGGAGAGACATTTGTATATCCTCACTTCTTAGTTGATCTGCCACCACTATTTATATGTGCTAGTGGTCCCTATACTACTTCAATTAATGGTTTAACAAAAGTATGAGGACTAGATATTAAAATTTGAATTAGTATAGACCCAAAGTTCACCAAAGTGGTAAAATTTGTTAAGACATAACATAAAATTAATAACCAACATTTAACAAAATGGTTATTTTGATCATTATTTTTAGAGTATTTTCACCTTAAATATTTTATTTTAGGCTTTGAGGTTTGATCATATAGACTCACTTTGGTTCTTATTTTGTTTTTCTCTGAAGTATTTCGGCCAACGTTTTATTTTAAATTAAAAATATCTCTATTTTAGAGTGTTTGTTAACTCATGATTTAGTAAGGATATTTTTTTGGTATTATGCTATTAACTATCGACTTCTCATATACTTGCATTGTCCATTAATGACGCAGGAACTGAAACGATGTCAGATTCTTACATTTTGTTGGATGTAAAAGCTAAGAACTGGGAAGATTCGACGGCTCTAGAAGTCATTCAAAAGGTCCAAGGACGTGGAGACAATAAGATCACCGTGACCGACGACGATGATTCCAAGATTAAACGGTTAAAAAGAAAATTAACCCTTTCGAGAGATGTCGTGTAGAGGCATCCCGCGAGAAGTACTGCATGTCGATCGACATGATCAACACCATGCTGGTGATCACGACGCTGGTTGTAACAGCAGTGTACCAATCGTCGTTAAGCCCGCCCGGTGGTGTTTGGCAAGACAACGGTAGTACCGATCTGGTCACGAAGACACCCGCCTCGGACATCACTAGTACCAATCACTACATCCCCGAAGGCGATATCAACAACAGCACCATTGTAAATTTTCTTTTTGGGCAAGGAGTCCAAAAGAGCGGGTGCCACGATATTGACTCCAAGTGGGTTCGCTTTGTTTTGGGTCGTGAACGTGCTTACCTTTGGGCCCACGATTGCTCTGACGGCACTCATCCTCATGATTACCCGTCGTTTCCTGTTGCTTCTCCTCCCGCTTAATTGGTTGGTCATCTCCTACTTCTGCTCCATGATGATCTGATCGCCATCACCTTTCTGGTCGTACTTAAACGGCTGAACTCTCGAGATAATGTTCTCGAATTTTTTATTTCATGAGATAATGTACTCCCGGAATTAATTATTGAAATAGGGCAAAAACACAGTGTTGGCCGTAGGTCGCCATGCCTTCCGGGCGACCTACGACGTGGCAGCTCCCCGACGAACTCACAAGAGAATGAACGTGTTGCATGGCACATGCACAACCCAACCCATAGGTCGTCATGCCCTCTGGGCGACCTTGAAGGTCGCCAGGCAGTCCGGGCGACCTTGTAGGTCGCCATGCACTCCGGGCGACCTTCTAGGTCGCCATGCACTCCGACCTTGTCTCGCCATGTGATATTTCTGCACGTCCCCTCCTGCTCCCCGTTGCAGTTATCATGCCTGCAATTGCAGCGTGAAATCAACTGCTTCATGCAACAATTATTGATGCATGCATGTGAACCATTTCAGTAAGCCCGTGAATTGCACAATTATTGGTGAAATAATTGAGGCAGCCATTGTTATATATGGGAGGTGGTTAACATGAGAACATAAAAGAAAGAAAGGGAGAAGAGATTACAGCCGAGAAAGAAAGGGAGAAAGGAAAGGAAGAAGAAGAAAGGGAGATAAGGCTCTTGTGAGGTAAAATTTTATTATTTAAATTAGTTTATTATTATAATTTTTTAGTTTGTTAATTTAGGGTTTAGGGTAAAACAAAAATCAGTTAATTAGTTTGTTAGTTTAGGGTTATATGATTGTTAGTTTAAGTTAAATATATTATACAGAAATAAAAAATTATTTAATTAGTATGTTTGATAGTTATATAGTTAGGAACAATTAATTAGTTTGTTTTGTTAGTCGTTAGTTATATAAAAAAATTATTTAATTAGTTTGTGTTAGTTAAATAGTTAAGTTATATTTGTTTGTTGAATTTATATTATATAAAAAATTAGTTAGTAAGAATTAGTGGTATATTATAATGAAAAATAAATAGTTTATTAGTTTTAGTTATATAAAAGAATATTTTATTAGTTGTTTAAGGGTTTAGCGTTTACGTTTAACTTATATTTTAAAAAGTTTAGTTTGTTAGTTTATTATATTATAAGTTATTATATTAAATTTTTTTTGTTGTGTTGTAAATTAGTTAGTTAGTTTATATTAGATTATATTAAATGATTTTTTAATTATTGTCGTTTAATTTTTTTTACAGATTCATTCTAATGGTTGACCAAATTCCACTACTGAGACTTGACAATGAACATTTTTCAAGTCATTTGGTAATAATGGTGAATAAAATATTTGTTTAATGAATTATAATTAATAAATATTTGAATATTATTTTATGATGATTGTGATAATTTTTCCTAATATTTAATTGCAGGAGGACGAGCAGCGAGTCCTTCGTCTTCGGCTACATAAAGTGCCTAAGTCACACCCATTGATAGAAGAAAACTTGCAAGAGGCTGGATTTTGGTATGTAACATTTGTGCGAGATTACAAGTTGGTCTCAGGTTTGATCAGTGCGTTGATTGAACGTTGGAGACCAGAAACACACACATTTCATTTGCCGTGTGGCGAATGTACGATAACTCTGGAGGATGTAGCAATGCAACTCGGGGTCCAAACTAATGGGATGCCGGTGGTAATGTCACATGAGTTTAATAATGTGGCACAACTTTGTAGCTTGTTTCTTGGTAAAACGCCCGTACCACCAGAGTGCAGAGGGTGGCGTGTGAGGTTGTCATGGTTGAAGAATGAATTTCAGCTTCAACCAAATAGTACGGAGAACGAAATTATATATGCAACACGAGCATATATATTACAGTTGATTGGGGGAATTTTGATGCCTGATAAATCCGGTAGTTATGTTCACACTCAGTATCTTATTTTTTAAGAAATTTTGAGAATAGTAGGCAATATAGTAGGGATCAGAGATATCGACGTTCTTGTATCGTGAGATGTGCAAGGCATCATTAGTCGTGAATGATAATAATACAGCAGAAATCGGTGGATGTCTGTTGCTGCTACAATCATGGGCTTGGCATAGACTTCCGTTTTTGACACCGATTAGTCGGACTGCGGTTGACTTTCCACTTGCCGGAAGGTAATATGAATACTCTATTTTAATTCGAGTAGTAATTAGAAAATATTTATTTTGATTAAAATTATTGAACAAAATGGTCATATTTTTGTTTTGATTGATATACATATGGAGGCATAAAATTGAAGGCACGGGGTTGGTGCACAACAACATTAAAGAGTTCAGGCTGAAGATCGATATTAAGGCCAAAAAGGAGGTATGTATAATATGTTATTTATAATTATTATTTAAATTAACTATATTATTTGATTTAAATCAATTTTATTGTTTTTGTAATTTTACAGTTTAATTGGAGACCATACATGAATGAATAAATTTTTGCGTTGATACCTCACGATATTTTAGATGAGTTTCAATATTGGTGTGCTGTTACACCATTGATCAATTTTGCTTTTGTTGAGATCCAATTTGGGGATAGAGTGCCGAGGCAATTCCACTTCCACCAACCTATTCCGAGAAGTCCATGGGATCATGACCTCCTCCAAAACTTAGATGGTCGTCGTCAGGTGAATTGGGTTGAGACGCATGAAGACCTGCACATATTTGATGGTCGGCGTAAAGAAAATGTTAATTGGGTTGAGAAGCATGCAACCTACATTAATGCTTGGAACAATAGGGCTTCATTCATGCCAACTCTTGACGACATTCAAGACGACGACTTTAATTTTGAGACTTCGGCTTACCTTGCTTATTTTTGAGATAATAGAAAGTCGTTCCTCACAACAATGGTAGAGAGGCGACAATTTTTGAGGTTTAAGAAAAGATTTGATAAAGCTGAATACTCTCTACCGAGTGGGAGTGGGAGTTCATCTCAACAACCTGAAGCGGAAATGACCGATGTGGATAATAATGCACCACAACCGTTCGGCGATGCGGGATCGTTGCATCACGCAGTTGATGATTCTACTGTCCTGGCATACATACCAGAGTTTGTGCAGCCTGAGGCGCCCATCTATTCTCCTATGTTTTCGTCGACGTATGACTTTGAACACATGTCAGTTCAAATGCCCCCAATGAATGAAGAGGATGGGTACCATACTCCTGAGCAACCGCAATGGTCACAACGTATCAGACGTCCGCCCCGACATTATCATTCAACAACACCCCGGCATCGACAGCAATTGTAAACTCGTTTGCTATTTGTTACAAATTATATATTGAAATTAGACTAGTTTTTTAACCTTAACAATGATTTTTAGTATCAAATCATTATTATAATTTCATTACTAGTAATTATTAGTAAATCATTAGTATCAAATAATTAAATATTAATAATAAATCATTATTAATAATAATTAGTAAAACATTAATATCAATTCATTAAATATTTAAAAATCATTAATAAATTCGACTATGTATAAATTTAAATTTGAGTAGTCCACACTTGTACACTCATTTGTTATTATTCCATAATTATTAGTAATAAATATTAAATCATTAGTATTAAATCATTATTATAAAATCATTACTAAATCATTATTAAATCATTACTATTAAATCATTATTATCATTATTATTAATTCATTATTATAATAATTATTACTAAATCGTTATTATAATGATTATTATCAAATCATTATTAAATCATCAAATCATTAAATATTAAAATCATTATTATAATGATTATTACTAAATCATTATTATAATGATTATTTCAAATCATTACTAAATCATCAAATCATTAAATATTTTAATAATTATTAAATCATTATTATAATGATTATTACTAAATCATTATTATAATGATTATTATCAAATCATTAAATATTTTAATCATTATTAAATCATTATTAAATAATTATTATAATGATTATTACTAAATCATTATTAAATCATAATATTAAAATCATTACTAATTATTACTATCAAATCATTAAATATTAATAATAATTTCATTATTACTAATCATTACTAAATAATTATTATAATTTTAAGTATAAATTTATTATTAAATCATGATTACCAAATCATTACTAAATCAAATCATATCATTATTACAAATCAAACAAGTGTTCCATGGATGAGTATTAGTTATGTAACGAAAATGATGTTAATTGAACCACACGTCCATTCAAATCTGTTCAAGTCCTCGAATTATAAATAATTACAAAATTAAATCCGGATAAATACATAGAAATACATATATGATTACTAATGATGAGGCCTATATCTTGGTAAATTAGGACAATTGTTTTTTGAATGGCCTTCACCCCTACATAATCTGCATATCTTTACTTGACCTCTATCTCTAGCATGGAAATCCATACTGGTATGAATACGAGTGGACTCAAGTCGATCCTTTGGACTTCTGCGAAGCATTGGATTTGGCAGCCATTCATCATGATTCTTTTTGGGCCAATATGATTCATTCCGGATCTGTCTGAACGCATAGATGTAGACATTTAATATCCTACGTAGATGAAAGTATTCATCAACAAAGTGTATGCGCTTACACCAATATACATACATGCATCGACTGCATGAGCACATGGATATTTCCATGCCTGAAAAACGACCACAATCACACCATTTGTATCGTAAATCAACTTTAAATGTTTGGTCTTTTCCTCCGACGTTACGACGTATGCACGACACGACAAAAATATGACCAACTCAGTCGAAATTATGAACAACCATTGATATTGCCAATCACTCATTTGCTTCCATTGATTCCACCACTATAGGAGCCCAAGTTTTACCTCTATTTACGAGACTCTCAATTTCCTTGCCTTTGTCCGACCAAACTTTAGCCAATCTAAAGTACGTCTCTTTCACCACACTCGCTATTGAGAGATGGTGTGTACCTTTTAGTATCGAATTAATGGTCTCAGCAAGGTTTGTGGTCATATGTTCGTATCTCCGACCTTCATCGTATGCTTGCGACCATTTTTCCTGCGGTATTTTTGAAGCCCACTTCCAAACACGTTGATCATCGTAAAATACCTTCAAATTATCCAATATCTTGTCAAATTTTGGTCAACGTAGTTCGTATCCTGTTTCATAATATATTGTGTTAATCCATAATTAAAAACCACGTAAAAAATACACAAATATTGAAAATAAAACTTACCCATGCTGATATCTCGCTACGAATGTGTGCGTTATGAAACTGGTTGATACTATTATTGCCAATATGACAGATACAAAATGTCGGATATGTATACGGAGGTATCCAACAACTTCCTGGTCGTTCAATTGCTGCCAAAATACCCGTTCCTCTATCCGATATCAAGCAAACTACATATTCACGAACGACATATTGACGTAGATTGGTCAGAAAGAAATCCCAAGCCTATGTTGTCTCTCCCTCAACAATGGCGAATGCAATTGGGAAGATATTTTGCTCACCACTTGAGCAACTGTCATGAAAAGTACATGCCTATATTGACCATACAGCCACGTACCATCTACTTGGATCATACGTTTGCAAAATGAAAATCCTTCAATACATGCCTTGAATGCCCAAAATAGTCTATGAAATATTTTATTCCCTGACAGAAGTTGACCTTCTTCGTCATATGCGGACATGGTTTGAGACTTCACTATGGTTCATGGGATAAATCGCTTTATTTCTTGTAGAAAATGTGGTAGCTCATTGTACGATGTATCCCAATCTCCATATGTCAGCTTCATTGCCTTCATTTTCGCATTCCACACCTTTCCATATTTTACTTGATATCCAAATTGGCTTCGAATAGATGCAACTAACACTGAACAAGATATCCTTGGATCCTTTTCAACCATCTCCTTTATGTATTCGCATATTACATCGGAGTCCAATAGTCGGTGGTCTTGTTCGATGGAGTTTCGCAAACATGTGTGCGGACCATTGCACCTCGTGATGACCCAAACATCGTGCCTTCGATTTTTCGACACTCTGATCTTCCACTTGCACTCTGGGCCATATTTTACACACTTCGCGTATAGGTTTTTTGGTTGGACTCTGCAACATAGACATCAACATGGAATTTGATGCAGTACTCTTTAATATCCAGCGTAGCTTCATTTTTTCCTCTGAATTGCACACCAACTAAAAATTCACCAGAATTATCGAATGATTCAGTCATTTGGTACGGAGGTAAATGTGGCATATTTGGGAATTCAAGTGCCCTCATCGCATTATAGTCTATCTCGTACATGTGAGGAGTAGCTTCATACGGTGCCAGAACTTCATCAATTGCACCTCCACCGAAAATATTTTCATCATCGCCCAAAACTGGTTCTTCAGTTTCTTCATCTTCGCTTGAATCATCATGAATTTCTCCCCATTGATTTTCGGCATCAATATCAACAACCAATTCCGGTATGTTTCTCGTCTCATACTCTGCTGCTGCAGATGTCCCTCCGACTTCATTTACACTTTCTAATAGTGTCATAAAACTATTCGGGAACCTGTATGTCGGCTCCTCAAACTGACTATATAAAGCCATTTCAGATGGATTTTGAGCTACACCTCTTGATAACCCATGAACATCACATATGTTACGCACATCAACAAATAACTCAATAACTGTTATATTGGTTGACTCATATAATCCAACCATGGTTCCAATATCATCATCTTATTCAAGTGGAACTGCAACATATCTGACTGGGCTGGGGCATATCATAAACCTATACCTCAAACCATCAACTGCAGCTCGAATTTTTATTTCTATCTTATGCTTCATTTCTATAAATGTGATGTCTTTTTTGAACATCATATTTATTGGCTTTTCAGACTGAAAAACTACTCCGACCTCATTTTCCATAATCTGTCCATTATAATAGATAATCGTGAAAAAGTTGTTGCTCATTTTCTCTACAAATAAATAAATAAATAAATTTAGATTAAAAATTTATATAAGATAATTTCATAAATCATTAAATAATTAAATATAATATAATATACTATTATATCAACGATCAAATAAAATTTGTTATTTAACTTGATTGTTTGATTACTAATAATGATTTAATAATTATTATTAATTTAATGACTTGATATTTAATGATTTAATAATATGATTTATTCATAATTATTAATAATTATTTATTATAAATATTTAATGATTTAGATTTAATACTAATCATTTAGTAATGATTACTAATAATAATGATTAGTTTGATAATATTTTTTATTTTTTAAAATATCAAACACATTTATTAGGCAAAACTGTCGAGATAATGTTCTCGAAAGAATTATTTCACAAGATATTTTTAAACACAATATTTTTTTAAACGAAAATTATATCGTACAAATTAGTTTATATAATCTAATATAAACTTACTAACTAACTAATTTACACATACACAACAACTAAAAATGGACAACAAAAAATAATAAATTACCCGCGTATTTATGCCTTCTTCCTTTTCTTTCTGTTGAGTTAATCGATTGACAGAATCGACCAAGAGGGGGGTGAATTGGCAATTAAAATTTTGGTGGAAGCTTTTGCAGAAAATTGAAAGTAATTGCACAGCGATTTAGACTGGTTCGACTTTATCAACCAAAGTCTACGTCTACTACCTTAGCTATCCACACTAAGGATTTTCCAACAAATTCACTAATTTGTTCTTTCTTTTGAGAACAAAGAGTAACCTTACAGCTCCCTCAAGAATTATACCCCAAATTCTTGAGCACACTCTTTTTTAAAGAGAAATACACAAATTTGCAAACTTACAAGGAAAACCTCACAAGGTAAGATGTTTGCACAATTCTAGAACAAGAAAAGAACACTCACAAATAATTACAAATGAGCACAAATGGTGTTCTTTGAAAGCAAAATGAATATTGAAAGGAAAATTGGCTTGATTTGCACAAACTTGGTGTTTGATGCTTTCTCTCTTGTTTCTCTATGATTTCTTATTGATCAAAGGCTTCAGAACTTGTTTAAATACACCTTGAATCACTTCTGAACGTTGGGGGTGATTAGTGAAGATCATATAGCCGTTTTAGTGTGAAAACAATTAATAAAACAGCTTGGAGCGTGGGGGGGAATCAGTACCCCCTATGGGGAACCGGTTCCCTAAGTGTAAAATTCAAATATTTCTACCGTTATACAAGGGGGAATCGGTACCCCCTGAGGGGGAATCGATTCCCTCCGAGAATACTGGAATTCTCAGAGCCAAACCATTCAGGGGGAATCGGTACCCCCTTGGGGGGGAATCGGTTCCCTCTGAGCAATCTGGAATTTTTGGCTTTGAAATACTTCGAAATACTTTGTAAAATTATTTTGAAATTGTTTTAAGATTAAAACTTAATTTTACACTTGAGTAAGGATTAAAAATGATTTTTGAAAGATTTGGAGTAATGTTTTGATATTCGAATAGTTATATCGAATATACTTAGAAAATCATTTGGAAAATCTTAAAATTCATTTAACTTAATTTTTTATATCGAAATATCAAAATGTTTTCAACAATCTCTCCCTTTTTGATATAAGAAAACATTTTAGTAATTTTAAGATTTTGAAATCAAGTTTTGAAATTACATCCCCTTACTTTAACACTTCTCCCATTTATCATTTAAAACACATTTAACACTTCTCCCCCTTTCTGTTAAATCAAAAAGACATTTTAAAGAATTTAAACAAGGTTTTGAAATTATTTAGCCAATTGATTATATATAGTTTAAGCTGCTAAGATCACAAGCAAGAGAAACGTTAGCCATTAGTTCCATAATCAATATTCATAATTAATGTGACATGACAAAATTGGTCATATTGCTAAAATTATGTAAATGATGCAATAATGAATAAATCACACCAAATATATAAGTTCACATCATCCATAAATCCAAACAAATTCAAAATCAATCAATCCACAAATTCAAACATCCAAACAAATCCAAAGTCACAAAATCAAACAATCCAAAAAGTTGAAGCAATAATCGTTTAGTTCAAAGTTTTAAAGCTAAGCACATAATCACATATCCGGATCATGAGGAGGAAAACGAGCTCGCATAGCGGCCATCTCGTGAGTGAGTTCATTAATACGCGCGTTTGTTGCGTCGTTGTTTGCACGCATCTTCCGAAGAATTTCTAATTGTTGAGCTCCCATTGTGGATAAATGAGACTCTATAAAAGTAAAGCGCGAATCCATGGTAGCATATCGGAAATCGAATGTCTCCATAAAGGATTGAAAATATGGAGGCATTTGATGCGGTTGTTGTGCTTGCTCCTCGGGCTGTTCAGGCTCATCTTCGGCTTCATCGATGTGTCGTATTAATTGCTCAAGCTCGGGATCGTCATCAGCTTCTGGTGGAGTTCATGAAGAACTAGCTCCCGGAGTATTTGCAGAAGATCGAACCCATTCACCGATTTCCTTATCCTTTATCCATCCCGCTCTCGTTAAGGAAAGAAGATTAATTTGTTTCTTAAGGGGAAAAACATCATCTAGACCGACTCTAAGCCCAGGTTTGGAAAACAGATTACTCAAAATGCAACCGTAAACTAGAGATGAACATAGTTTCTTGTTAGGAACAAGATTTACGGTTTCAACAATTTCAGCAAAAATAATATGAGGTTTTATTTTAATATTGTTTTCATAACAACAACATAATTCAATCAAAACACAATAATTTGAAAATCAATTTTTTTATTTCAAAAATTAATTTTTTTTGGAAAATTCTTGTGTTTTTGATGAAATTAGTTGTAATATCTAGTTTCTAATCACTAAACAATCAATGCCCGATCTAAAGTTCATCCTAGAACTAATTAAAACTAGTTCTATGTTCATAAATTGATGAAATAGAAGTTTTTGAAAAATACCTTGAAGGATTTCGGATTTGAGTGAGATTAGATGAAGTTTGCACGTTTTTGATGATTCCAATAGGTTTAGAAGATGATATTTGAAGTGAATTCTGATTAAAAACGTTGATTTGAGGCAAAGATGGAGATTTGAGAGTGTAGAGGGTGATAGGCGGTAAAGAGAAAAGAAGAGAGTTTTGAGGATTTTTGAGGTTTTACCCGTGTTATAACCAGTACCCCAGGGGGGTATCGATTCCCCTGTGTGGGGAATCGGTTCCCCTTCAAAGGGGGAATCGGTTCCCTCATGGGGGGATCGATTCCCTCTGCACCAAAATGCTAAAAATCAGATTTTAAACACCCAAAATGCTAAATTAATTTCCTCTAGTGGTATTGGCAACTCATATATTGAAAATTAATCATGTTCAAACAATTAAATTAATCTTTAAACGATATTTGAACATAAAATTAATTTTTCATCAAGAATCATAAACTCCCCCTAACTAATAGCAATGAATGCAATAAAAAATTACTATTATAAGCATTTTTCATTTATTCTTAAAAGGCTAAAATTATTTTAAACACTAAGTGAAGATAGGTTGGTCAAACCTAATTCTCTCCTAAGTGTCCAAAATCTTTCCTTGTCTAAAAGTTTTGTAAAGATATCTGCTAATTGGTGCAAAGTATCAACAAATTCTAGAACTACATCTTCCTTAGTGACATGGTCTCTAATGAAGTGATGTCTTATTTCAATGCGCTTAGTTCTAGAGTGTTGGATGAGATTTTTAGTGAAACAAATAGCACTAGTATTGTCACACTTGATAGGAATGGTACCAACTTCAATTCCATAATAAAAAAGTTGTCGTTTCATCCATAAAACTTGTGCACAACAACTACCAGCTGAAATGTATTCGGCTTCAGTAGTAGATAATGCAACACAATTTTGTTTCTTTGAAAACCAAGAAATCAACATATTTCCAAGGAATTGGCAAGTACCAGAGGTGCTTTTCCTATCTAATTTGCATCCTCCATAATCCGTATCAGAAAAAGCATGCAAGCTAAAGCTATAGTCTCTAGGATACCAAAGTCCTAAACTAGGAGTGTCTTTAAGGTATCTAAAGATTCTCTTAACAGCTAGTAAATGTGATTCCTTAGGGCATGACTGAAATCTAGCACATAAGCAAACACTAAACATAATGTCCGGTCTACTTGCAGTTAGGTAAAGTAGAGACCCAATCATTAACCTATATAATTTAATATCTACACATTTACCTCCTTCATCTAAGTCAAGCTTTGTTGAAGAGCTCATTGGAGTGTCATGAGGTTTTCCATTTTCCAGTCCAAACTTCTTGAGTATATCTTTGACGTACTTAGCTTGATTGATGAAGATGCCATCTTTTCTTTGCTTGATTTGGAGTCCTAAGAAAAATGAGAGCTCCCCCATCATGCTCATCTCAAACTCACTTTGCATTAGCTTAGAAAATTCTTGGCAAAGAACATCATTAGTAGAACCAAATATTATATCATCAACATAAATTTGAACTACTAATAATTCTTTACCTTTATGCTTTAAAAACAATGTAGTGTCAACCTTCCCTTTTGAAAAACCTTTTTCAATTAAAAAATTTGACAATCTTTCATACCAAGCTCTAGGAGCTTGTTTTAAACCATAAAGAGCTTTTGTCAATTTAAGAACATGGTCCAGAAATTTTGAATCTTCAAAACCTGGAGGTTGTTCCACATACACTTCTTCCTTTATAAAACCATTTAAAAATGCACTTTTAACATCTATTTGATATAATTTAAATTCATGAAAACATGCAAATGCTAATAACATTCTAATTGCTTCCATCCTAGCTACGGGAGCGTATGTTTTTATCATAGTCTATGCCCTCTTCTTGAGTATACCCTTGAGCAAAAAGTCTAGCCTTGTTTCTCACTATATTACCACTCTCATCAAGCTTATTCCTAAATACCCATCTAGTACCTACAGTAGATTTATTACTAGGCCTTTCAACTAATGTCCATACTTTACTTCTCTCAAATTGATTTAACTCTTCTTGCATAGCCATAATCCAACGTTCATCATTTAATGCTTCTTTAATATTCTTAGGCTCTATGCATGAGATAAATGCAACATAATTACAAATATTTCTAAGAGAAGATCGAGTTGTTACCCATTTGGATGGATCACCTATAATTTCACCATCCTTGATATAGTTGTACTCTCTTGGATAAGATACTTCCCTTTCTACAATGGTTGGATTCTCAAAAGGATCATGAGTTTCCTCATTTTTTATTTCTTCCTTTGATGATGGTTCTCCAATTTCATGTCTAACGTCATTTGTATTTATAACACCTATATCATCATTCACACAAGAATCCTTCCTCGGAAGGGGATTATCATCGAAAACAACATGTATAGACTATTCTACAACTAAAGTTCTTTTATTAAATACTCGATAAGCTTTAGAATTTAAGGACTAACTCAGAAAAATTCCATCATCACTTTTAGCATCAAATTTGCCAAGGTTCTCTTTATTGTTGTTTAAAACAAAACATTTACATCCAAAAGGATAAAAATAGCTAATGTTAGGCTTTTTATTTTTGAAAATTTCATATGAAGTTTTCTTTAAAATTGGCTTAATCATTACTCGATTTATAACATAACAAGCGGTATTTGTGGCTTTCGCCTAAAAATATTTTGGCAAATTATTTTCACAAAGCATGGTTCTAGCCATTTCTTCTAAAGTTTGATTTTTCCTCTCAACAACTCCATTTTGTTGAGGGGTTCTAGGTGCTGAAAAATTATGGCTAATACCGTTAGAGTTACAAAATTCAGTATATCCAAGATTTTCAAATTCAGTTCCATGATCACTCCTAACACTAGTTATAGAGTAACCTTTTTCATTTTGGATTACTTTTGAAAACGCGATGAATTGTTCTAATGCTTCATCTTTTTAAAAATAGAAACCAAGTATATCTAGAATAGTCATCTGCCAAGACAAATTTTTTCCACCCAAGCTAGTAGTCCTAGTTGGCCCAAAAAGATCTATATGGATCAATTGTAATACTCTACTAGTAGATACGTCATTAATGGATTTAAAAGAAATTCGCTTTTGTTTTCCTTTAGCACAAGCATCACAAATTTTATCATTATCAAATTTAAGCTTAGGCAACCCTCGAACTAAATCACCTTGAATTAGCCGTTACAAAACACTCATACTAGCATGTCCTAGTCTCCTATGCCATAACCAACTATCATGTTCATCCTTAGTAACTAGGCACAAATTAGTCATATCAATAGAATCTAAATGCACCATGTATATGTTTCCTATTCTATGACCAACAAGCATAATCTGATTAGATGCAATGTCAATGACTTTACAACCATTAATATCAAACATGACATTGAATCCCTTATCACAAAATTGACTAATACTTAATAGATTATGCTTTAATCCATTCACATATAAAACATTCTTAATTTGTATGGAAGAAGTATTACCAATAGTACCAATACCTTCAATGTGACCTTTTGAATCATCACCAAAAGTCACTTCTCCTCCATTTTTAGCATTAAGCTTAATGAACCGGCTTTTGTCTCCGGTCATGTGTCTTGAGCATCCACTATCAAGGTACCATGAGTTTGAATTTGTTCCCGTGCCTTGTAGCAATGCTCCTTTTCCTACAAACAAAGATTAATTTCTAATTTTTGGTACCCAAATTCTTTTGGGTCCATATTCATTAGTTTCCAAAATTCTAGTCCCCTTAGGTATCCATTTGTGTAGGATATCCTTATCTTTAGTAGTAATGAGCTCTTTAGGAACCCATATACTTCTAACGATTTTTCCATTAGAGGTTCTTTGGGGACCTCTATGATTTTAGTTTTTAAAATGTTTTCTAACAAAGTTGGATTTAGAATTTTCTCCACTTTCAAAACGTTTTGTTCTAACTTTATCAAAAGAAGCTTCAAGATCATCAATTTTGTTTTGATGATCATCATTGACCTTTGAAAGTAAATTTTGCAAATCTAATTTTTTCTTTTCAAACTCTTCTTGTTTGATTTGCAAATCTTTGATCTTACTTTCAAGATCGTTGTTGGTTTTGGATATGAGCTTATTTTCATTTTTCAATTTTGAAACATCATTTTTATATTTTAAAAACAATTTCTCATAATCCGAAGCCAACCCATTATATTCCTCTAATAACTCATCATATGATAAATCATCAAAATTAGATGAGTTAGAGGTTACCTTAGAATCTTCCCCGAATGCCATCAAGCACAAGTTTGCTACTTCTTGTTCCTCTTTATCAGAACCTTCTTCGTCGCTCCATGTAGCCACATGAGCCTTGTGCTTATTCTTTGATTGACCATTTCTCTTCAATTGTGGGCAATCATATTTGACATGCCCCAGTTTTTTGCATTCATAGCAAATGATTGGGTCCTTCTCTTTTGGTTCATTTTTTAGGCCTTCATTTCATTTGAATTTTCTTCCTCGGTAAGGGCTCATCATTTTTCTGAACCGTTTGGCAAACAATGCCATTTCCTCGTCATCGTCATCTTCATCCGAATCACTCTCATCTTTTGTGGATTTGAGAGCAACTCCAATGTTTTTCTTCTTCTCCTTCTCCTTTGGTGTCTCTTCAATCTTATCAAGGTCCACCTCATCTTCAAGCATCATTTCATGAGTGAGGAGTGACCCAATTAGCTCTTCAAGAGTTAAGGACGTTAAGTCCTTAGACTCAATGATTGCCGTCTTCTTTGATTGCCACGATTTTGGGAGGGAGTAGACTAACTTCCTCACAAGCTTTTCATTTGAAAAGATCTCTCCATATGACTTGAGACCATTGACAATCGTTGAAAATCTATCCGTCATAACTTTGATATCTTCATTTGGTTTCATCCTGAAATTTTCATAGCTATGCGTTAGAATACTAATTTTAGATTTCTTTACCTCATCGGTACCTTCATGAGTGACTTGAAGTTTGTCCCATATTTCTTTGGCGGTTGTACACGATGAAACTCTTCCGTATTCATCTGGTCCAAGAGAACAAAAAATGATATGGATAGCTTTGGAGTTGAGCTGGAACATTTTTGTCTCTCCTTCACTCCACAATCTTGGATGAGTCAGAGGCTTGATGTATCCTTCTACTACGACATTCCATGCTCCCATGTCACTTGCTTGAATGAAGTACATCATTCTATTCTTCCAATAGGCATAGTTAGCTCCATTGAAGAAAGGAGGCTTGTTGACGGGCATCGAATCGAGACCGGAGTCAAAGTTTGAAGCGGAGGCCATTGATGATTTTGATTATCAATATAACTCTTCCCGAATCGACTCAAGAGGCGATTAAACCTTAAAATGAGTTAGGCTCTGATGCCAATTGTTGAGTTAATCGATTGATGGAATCGGCCAAGAGGGGGTGAATTGACAATTAAAATTTTGGTGGAAGCTTTTGCAGAAAATTGAAAGTAATTGCACATCGATTTAGAGTGGTTCAACTTTATCAACTAAAGTCTACGTCCACTATCTTAGCTATCCACACTAAGGATTTTCCAATAAATTCACTAATTTGTTCTTTCTTTTGAGGACAAAGAGTAACCTTACAGCTCCCTCAAGAATTATACCTCAAATTCTTGAGCACACTCTTTTTCAAAGAGAAATACACAAATTTGCAAACTTACAAGGAAAACTGTAACACCCCAACCCGTACCCGACCCGGATACGAGTCTGAGGTGTCACATTGACTTTTCAAACTTTGACTCTTGATAAAATTCAAAGAAAATTTAAATATTTTATTAAAGTAAAGCGGTTTAGTTACATAAATTGACCACAATACCCAAAATCAATCAGAGCATAGTTAATTCAACCAATTAGTACATGCCAACTATACTCAAAATAACAAAAAACATTTAAATTCTCTATTTTCTGATCTGAAATTTTTGTAAGGGAGGTGCTGACCTGTCTTACTCTTCTTCGTTTCTCTTCTAGCTTCTGTAACCTACGTGTGAAACAATCACACGCTAAGTCTATGACTTAGTGAGGCATAAAAACTTATAATGCACTTTATAACATATATCAATACATGCATGTTCTGTTCTATCATGTTATACCAAATTACATGATTTCCTCATATCATATAAAATCATATCAGATTAATTACAGTAAATACATACATAAACATAACTCATCATTAACAGTTTATCATGTAATCACATACTTTTATGCTTAACCTTTTCAATCAAACACTATACACACTCAACATAATATCATTTCTATAACATTTATCATATCACTAACATATATTTGTTTATATCTCTTGATTAGCCCATGTACATATGTGAGAACTATAGATATGTGAGTGTATGGAGGTTGTGCACTAATGCTGTCACCACAGCTCATATAAATGCACCGAAGTGCCACGTAGAATTGCACCGTAGTGCCGCATAGAATTGCACCGTAGTGCCATATAATAATGTCCATAAGGACCACATATCATTCCTTAAGAATCATATACATATACTAGGGATCAAGTATGTGTCTCACCAGACTTCACACATGTTCCAAAGAATACATATATGTTCCGAAGGACCATATATCATTCCTAAAGAATCATATACATATGCCAAGGATCAAGTATGTGTCTCACCAGACTTCACACATGTTCCAAAGAATACATATATGTCCCGAAGGACCGCGTAGACCCTCGACTCTTGGCATGCCAACTATACCCCTAGCTCTCATGACACATAACATGGGCATTGTCATTTATATCATTTCATATTCACACATGCATATTAATTATCTTTTATCACATGTCTGATCTCTTATAATCATGTAATCACATAGCTCATGTCATTTCTTGTAAAATCACATATATCATGTAATACATATAACTTATACACTTTCTCATATATTCACATCGTTCACATCACATGAATCATATCTTTTCATATAGTTTATGTTTTATTCTCTTATATTCCCATACATGTAATACATATCAGGCATGGTTACACAACTCCTTTCGATATAACTTGTATGAACCTATATTCTTTTTCATATACTCACATAGTCATATAGTATAATATTTCATATAACCTCATGAAACAACTCACATGGATACATACTCAAATACTTATAGTTACATATCACTTAAATTATTCATATTTACCTAATCCATGGTCATATAGCTTCTATCACCAAGTCACTTATCTAATCTCTTATTCTCATATGTTCATATTTATCATATAACACATAAGTTTTATTGCATATTTATATCTCATTCCTACATCACTAATTCATAATATAATTTACATCATATCATCTACCTTATTCTGTATTTCTTAGTATGCACTTACATTACCTAACCTACATTATACTTATAAACCTGAATATATTACTTCTATTATTTCTTTTATATACAATTTAATCTATTTACTTAATTCAATTCCGTACAACTCCTATAATCATTTCATATCACTCCATAGCTTCTATTATACAACTAATGTTTTATAATTTTATTTAAGCATATGAATCTTTCTCCTCTATCTTATCTTATATGCTCATAGTATCACTGAAGTTCAAGTCTCCTAGTTAATATATTATTTATGTATCCTTTGCTTACTTAGTTCATATCCTTTCTCATAAACTCACTTTTACCATATTCTCATATTATTACTTAAATTATCTCATAACATGTATTCATGTAGTAATATTTCATTTATATATATGTATATATCAAAGATCTTATCACATAACTTATCTTTTATATTCATATAATTTATTATCATATCATATGGTTTATATCATCATAACATATCACATATTCACATCAACCATATAATACATATATACAATAACATGTCAACACATATAAATCATACACATATATACTTCTATTTATGAATTCATGCATTTTACTATGGAAATAGACTTGTCGCAAGTCTTATTTCCATTTAACATCATATAATACTAAAATGCACTCACCTTGCCTCACTAGTTATCTTCCCTTTTTATCGATCTTACTTGTCAATGATTCCGGAACTCGTTTAGGCTTTGAATCTACATAATTATACATTTTAAGACAATTATTAGATACCTACACCTTGTAATTTGATACTAGCAACTTAAACGAACTTATTAAACCAATATTTACAATTTTCCTTTAGGGGGAATCGGTTCCCTCCTGTGGGGGTATCGGTTCCCCCTTGACATTCTGTAAATTCTGGTTCGTTTGAGGGGGTATCGGTTCCCCTTGAATGGGTACCGATTCCCCTTGCCCAGAAATCACATTTTGAGCTCGAAAATCACTTCATTTTCAGCTCAACACTTCATACTTCACTCCATTTAATATTCCTAACTTTCATACACATACTTAAACCAATAAATTTTCATTCAATATCTCTTCAACTTAAAAATTCACTCTTCCACATAGCATTCAAGAATCATACCAATTTTTCCATGTTATCCAAAATTAATTCTAACACTTATAACTTCTTACACTTCCATATGACAAGTCAAATTCAACTTCAAAATCTATTAACTCCTTCTATTTCACTAATTCACTTAAAAACTCTTCATATTTAATCATTCATAACTCATCCATTTTGAAGTTTCAACCTACTTTAATCTCTAAATAATCTTTCTTAGCACCCCAAGAATCAAAACTAAGCTTAAAACTCAAGAATTAACCAACTGAAATTAAACTTACCTTTGCCATGGAGCTTACGGGAAGAGAGGAGGAAGGAGATGACCCAAGCTCCAGATCTTTCTTTTCTTCTCACCCTTTCCACGTTTTTATATCACCTTAAAAGAAAGATAAAAATATTTCTGGTCAAATGACCATTTTACCCTTAATTTCCTTTAATAATTACTAAATAACCTTCATCCTATATTTCCAATAATCATTAAATTATTTCATTCTTCTACTTTAGTCACCAAATTCTGAAAGTTTTCAATTTAGTCACTAACCCGGTATTGCGGATGTTACAAAAACCTCACAAGGTAAGATGTTTGCACAATTCTAGAACAAGAAAAGAACACTCACAAATAATTACAAATGAGCACAAATGGTGTTCTTTGAAAGCAACATGAATATTGAAAGGAAAATTGGCTTGATTTGCACAAACTTGGTGTTTGATGCTTTCTCTCTTGTTTCTCTATGATTTCTTATTGATCAAAGGCTTCAGAACTTATTTAAATACACCTTGAATCACTTCTGAACGTTGGGGATGATTAGTGAAGATCATATAGCCGTTTTAGTGTGAAAACAATTAATAAAACATCTTGGAGCGTGGGGGGAATCGGTACCCCCTATGGGGAATCGGTTCCCTAAGTGTAAAATTCAAATATTTCGACCGTTATACAAGGGGGAATCGGTTCCCTCTGAGCATACTGGAATTCTCGGAGCCAAACCATTCAGGGGGAATCGGTACCCCTTGGGGGGAATCGGTACCCCCTTGGGGGGGAATCGGTTCCCTCTGAGCAATCTGGAATTTTTGGCTTTGAAATACTTTGAAATACTTTGTAAAATTATTTTGAAATTGTTTTAAGATTAAAACTTAATTTTACACTTGAGAAAGATTAAAAATGATTTTTGAAAGATTTGGAGTAATATTTTGATATTCGAATAGTTATATCGAATATACTTAGAAAATCATTTGGAAAATCTTAAAATTCATTTAACTTAATTTGTTATATCGAAATATCAAAATGTTTTCAACACTTTCTTTTCCTTTCTTGTTTCTTTCTTCGAATCAATCTGTACGTGGGCAAATGTTGTGGAATAATACCCTGTATGTGTAAGCAAAATATTTCTTTAAACAACAATAAATTAAACAAATTAATTTTATATAATATAATATATTATAATATAACTTAAACTAATAAACTATTTCTTTATTATAATATAACTCAGTTAAAATAACAAACTAACAAACTAATTAAGCACTAATTTTTTTTTATAATATAACTTCAACAAACAACCTAATATACGTTTAAAGATACTAACAAATTAATTAATTTTTTTATATTTAATAACTTAAACTAAGAAACTAATTTACTAATTTTTTATATAATATAATATATAACTTAAACTAACAAACTAATATAATATAACTTAAACTAACAAACTAATAATTTATACTAACAAACTAATTAACTAAATTTTAGTTTTACCCTAAACTAACAAACTAATAATTTCATATAATAAACTAAATTAAACAATAAAAAATTACCTCAAAAAAAGAATGTTTGAGCCTTTATCTTCTTTTCTTATTCTTTATTTTCTTTCTCTAAGCAAAGTTTCTATATGTGCTGCTTCTGCTTCTACCCTAAACCCCCATATCCTTTATATAAAACAAATGAGCGTTGGAGAGCGTTATTAAATTTGATTGTTGAAGCAAATAATATTGAGCATTGAATCGTGTAACTATTGAGCGTTGAAAGGCTACAATTCAACATCAATATTTGCTGCATTTAGCAGCTAAATTAACGCTGCAATAATGTAGCTATGGATGCAGGAATCTCCCAGCTATGGATGCAACGCATGCATGACGGAGCAGAGGGTTAAAGCTTGGCTGCAATCTCCCAACTATGGGTGCAAGAATCTCCCAGCTATGGATGCAACGCATGCATGAGGGAGCAGAGGGTTAAAGTTTGGTCGCCAGCTTGGTCGTCGGGCATGCATGGCGACCTACCATGTCGCCGAGACTGCTTGGCGACCTACACAAAGGAAATTCGACGTGCATGGCCCATGCACAACTCCCTGCATAGCTCGCCCTGAATGCATGGCGACCTACAGCTTCACTGTTGAATTCACACTATCTCAGCAAATAATATGTCCAAAACATTATATCGTGAAATAAAAATTTAGAGAACATTATCTCGTGGATTTTGCCTACTTAAACTTATGCCTCATAGTTGCTCTTGAACTCCTCCCATTGGCATTGCTTTTGGCATGGATTGTCAAAAATAAATCTTTTTGGAAGGAAACGGTGGACGAACGCAAGCATCGAACCGAACTGATTAAATTTCTTGGCATTAAGAAGTGATAATTCGTGCACTAAAAAAATAAATAAATGGGATCTTAACCCATAATTTTATGTATTTACTTTAAATGGTTGACGGTGTAAGTTCATAGGCAATAGAGTCGGCTCATGAAAGCAGTATGTGCTCCAGCTTAGAGTCTATATCTAATATTCACATAATAATAAAAAAATAAACTATGCCAATATTCTATTTTGTTTTCGGCATGATTAACTTTAGTCATTGATTTTCTAATTAAGTACGTTTGATTCTTTATGTTATTGGTTTGTCCAGTTTAAATCCCTCAATTATTAATTTTCGTTAACACATTAACAAAAATTTGAATTAACAATTTAAAAATAAAAAAATAAAAAACACCCACGCATAAATTCAAAACAACCCACGTTAGGGCATCTCTAGCGCTGCTCCAGTGTGGCGCATATCTCCACTTTGGAGTGGTGCAGCACATCGTCAATCTGCAGCTCTATTGTGATGATCTGCTATAGTGCACGCCAGATGTAGCTTTGCGCTGTAGCAACGCCACATTAATTTTTTTTGTTGTAATTTTTTTTATTTTTTTTGTAAATTCAAATAGAATAAATTGTAATATAGATAAAAATACATTAAAATTAGATAAATAAACATACTAATTTTTTGAAATATAAAAACTACAACAAACATAAAAATATAGAAAATACTAATAAAACTCAAACAACATTTTAACCAACAACTTAAACACAATAATTTAACAAATAATCAGAACACCCCCTCCACTCCCTCCAAGATCATCAAAGTTCATTCCAAACACAATAAAAAATAATAGAGATTAATTGTTCTTCTTCTTTTCGTTTCCAAAAAATTATTATTTTATCTATAGAACAGAGATAAAAATACTGTAGACTAGAGATGAGGGTCAAAGATGACTTTACTTATTCATGACAATGACTTTTTCCTCAGCTTTTTCCTCTTCTTCAACCATAACATCAGTCTTTTCATTTCTCTCAACATGTTTTCCTTTGCTGGTCTTCTTCTTCACCTTCTACTTCACCACTTTCCGCAACCGCATCGCCCTGCCGCCGACCGGTTCGTTATCGATCAAACCGAGTTCATTTTCATTAACAGTGATACCCTTCTCATCCTTGGCCTTTTTAACACCCTCCATAATATCCAAAGCATATAAATATTGGATACTCGCCGAAGAAGAAGAGGACGAAGACGTAGTAGCCGACTAACAAGAAACCGGTGGCTAAAATGCCGATGACGGCGATTGCTATGATCGACGAAAGTGCTCGCGTTGGCGTAGCTTTTACTTACAAGATTCATCAGAAAAAACAAACAATGGCGACAAGAGGATTTGGCTGTGGTAGCGAATCTATACTTTTTGGGGCGATATATGGCTCCATTTTTTCAATCTGGAGAATAATGGTAAGTCAAACTACCTGATCTTGCATGTTGATTATTGTCCCCCCACGCCCATCCTTTTTCTATCAAATTTCAACATCTAGTGTCTATATTCTTTGCTTTTCCAAGTTCTAAAGATTAGGAGTGCTCAGAATATCATCTCTTTTTCGTTACATGATAGGGTTGGACTTTGCTTCACAAACTGTCAAGTACGTTTATGGTGAAGAAGAAGAGGAAGTAATGTGGGTTGTGTTTGAATTTACACGTGTTTTTTTTTTTAATTTTTTAATTGCCAACTCAGATTTGTAAATGAATTTACTAGAGTTAACGATTGAGGGACTTAAACCAGACAAATAGATAACATAGGGGACCAAACACATTTAATTAGAAAATCGATCAGATCGAAAATAAAGAGGACTATTGTCATAATTTGCCCTAATAATTGAGGGACTAAAACGAAACGAATTAATAATATAAGAATCAAAACTAATTTTTTAACTGATGAAAAAATCAGATGTACCTCAAATATAAAAGATCATTCGTATAATTTATCCTAATTTATACGAGGTGAATACAAATAAACTCGGCACAAACTCTATAAAAAAATATTAAAACATAATTAATTTGACATCAACTCAACAAATACTTTATTGAATTTGATTTTTTCTAAATTATTCATATCAACTAAATTAAATTCATTATTATTGAAAAAAATATATTTTTAAAATAAAGTCATTAAATATAATTATTTTAGTAATAAATTACATTAGCTTAGGCAAGCTTTTCCCCATCATAACCGGCAAAAACCGGTATCTGACGTTTCTTAACCGGCCAATCGAGTCAAGGTCTATAAATAAGAAGAGTAGGGTACAAAAGGGGACCCCGATTGAATCACCGCCTCTCCCCCTTCCTTATAAACGAAACCCTCAAAAATCTCATCATCAAATCGATGCCCTCTCAAATCCATTCCTTTTTCTCTCTTTTATCTTAATCCAAAATCTTCTCTTCTATATATATATATATATAAGGCTCTCGTTTTCAAACTCTTACCCTCAATTTTCCCTCCGATTTCGATATATTTATAGGCGATCGTTTAATATCCCCCAATCTTTTTCCATTGAAAAATTGGTGAATTTGCTTGGATTTGAATGAACCCGATCTGATCTGTTTCTGTGTTGTGTTTTTTCTTCATTCCCTCCGAATTTGTAGACTATGTCTTTTAATGGGTTGAATTTGATTAAATTTGTTTAGATTATAACGTTTTAAAAAGAAAACCTAATTTTTTGGTCAACGGGTTTATTAGATTTGGCGAATTCGATTGGGTTGTTCTGGAATTGTGTGTTTAGAAGAAAAC
Source organism: Hibiscus syriacus (assembly GCF_006381635.1). Taxonomy (NCBI): domain Eukaryota; kingdom Viridiplantae; phylum Streptophyta; class Magnoliopsida; order Malvales; family Malvaceae; genus Hibiscus; species Hibiscus syriacus. The sequence continues at coordinate 36,652 of NW_024062126.1, read as the reverse complement.
CCAGTCCTGTTTTCGGAAAATATTGGGGATTTTGTTTCGGAATTTTTGGGTGAACAACGAAGAAGAGAATGGCGGAACAAGGTGGCTTCGAAGGGAGCCAACCAGTGGATCTTTCTAAGCATCCATCTGGCATTGTTCCCACTCTTCAGTAAGTCTCTATTTTGTCTCTCTTGTCGTCTTCATTGACCTGCTTTTATATAGGTTTTAAATGGGGAGATCTTTAGAAGATTAGGTGTTATTTCGGGAGAAAAAGGAAGGTGTTTTGGGGATATGAGTTTAGTCTTGGTGCTTTTATAAGTTGAATGATCTTTTTGCTGGATAGAGTTTGTGGATCGGTGGGTAATTGTGAGTTAGAGTTTTGGGTAGGTATGCATTAAATCACGGTTAATTGACCGTCACATCATGCTTGTGCCCTTGGAAAGGCCACACCATAGCCTCATTCGCCTGCTTAATGACACGCTGAGCTTTTCTTCTAAGCTGCAGCAACTTTGTCCAACTCCAGCTGCTGCCTTTTAGGAAAGGAGTCTGCCACCGACGCTTACCTTTTAAGAACCAGCTGAAGATAGAATGGCCTGTAGGATCTCCCACGCATATATTCGTACTTATGGTTTGCTGACGACGAGAAGTTTGTGAAATGGGTTTTGATTATGTTGCGGGAATAATGAGGAATTTAGGGATATGCTGTGTTAGCTTGTGGACTGGTGTTTGTTTGTGAACGTTGAAAAGAATTTTAGAGAAATGTGTTCCGTTTTATGTAGGGTTGAGTAGGCTTGATTGGAAATTTAAAGGACACTTGAGTGTGATTTTGTACCATAATAGTGGAAGGCTTTAATTAGATGTCTTTTGATGATATTGTTTTGCGTTTCGTTATGCTAATAGAGTTTCTTAGATGTAGATGGTGGGTAATATAATTAAATTATATAAAATATCATTAATAAGCTTAATTCACTTGTCTGCTTTTGAAATGATATGCCATTTAAACCACATCTCTTAATTCTTGTTATTAAGAAGGATCAGCCAGACAAATAAGTTGAGGTGCCTGACTTTGTTTTATGCCCTAACATGTCCCTAACTGATACTAACAGGAAACTGAAACTGATGTGATTGGGAAATCTATTTTTAGGAGTGAGACTTTACATAAGTTTCTTCGTGTTTCTACTATTAAAACTATTGGATTTGGCTGTAGTTAATATCTTGTTTTACTCTTACTGTTTTCCTAGGAACATTGTATCAACTGTAAACTTAGATTGCAAGTTGGATCTTAAGCAGATTGCTCTGCAAGCTCGAAACGCCGAGTATAATCCGAAGGTATACTACTTACTGATGGATCTTGTTATCTCTTGATATAGTTTGTGCAGCTGCTGTTATTTGGTCGCTAACCTTTTTTATAAAAAAATATACCTACAGCGTTTTGCTGCTGTCATTATGAGAATCAGGGAGCCCAAAACTACAGCTCTGATTTTTGCCTCTGGAAAGATGGTAATTCATTTCTTATCGGAAATCATAATCATATGCAGCTATTTGGCCGTGTGGAAGTTTTAGCGCCAAAATAATTTAGTAAATAACTAGTGCTAGTGTGTTATCATTATTCAATTATTGATTTACTAAACAACTTTCCTTGCTGCTTAAGGTTTGCACTGGCGCAAAAAGCGAACAGCAGTCTAAACTGGCTGCAAGGAAGGTAGATATTTATCTTTGACATGCTTTTTAAATCTGTTTTTGAACTATGTTCTGCAGTTATTCTTTTCGTTAGAACAGGAAGATACAATTGTGAAACCAGTGAGTAACTGAGAAGTTTTTCTGCTTTTCAGTATGCCAGAATTATCCAAAAGCTTGGTTTTCCTGCTAAGTTTAAGGTACTGTAATGGTTGATTTCTTTTATATTTCTCCCGTTCAAACAATGCTCATAACGTCTCGCAAATTGACTGAAATTTCATCCTTCAATAGTGTTTTCCCCTACTTGGTCAGTCCTTTACCTTATTCTGCTGTTATTGGCAGGACTTCAAGATTCAGAACATTGTTGGTTCTTGTGATGTTAAATTTCCTATCAGACTTGAAGGTCTTGCATACTCCCATGGTGCCTTTTCAAGTGTAAGTGGCGGTCAGCGTTCATTGGATTGTTTCCTTGTGTATATGAACATTGATATGCATGTTTTATAGGTGGACATTTGGGAGTCTGAGATCAGTGCAAGACTGCGTATGCATTTATCTATGTGTATGTTTATTTATATAGTTAGTCTTTTCTTACGAGTCCCGTGGAGTCTACTTACCCTTACATTTGTTGAGCTCAGGGACGGTGACCAAAATATTTGGTCAAATTATTTTGAAACATTATATGTTATGAAGTTGAAAGTGAGTTATCATTTGTCTGGTAAAATAGCCTTGAGAACAAGAAGATATGTTTGGGCTTTAGCCTTTTTTTGTGTAGTTCTAGATGAAAAGCAGTGTTTGTCAAGACTTGTTTGTCAGGGTAAATGATTGGGACTTATTTTAATGTTCTTTTAATGCAGTATGAACCAGAACTCTTTCCGGGCCTGATCTATCGTATGAAACAACCAAAGATCGTGCTTCTTATTTTTGTGTCAGGGAAGATTGTGATCACCGGAGCTAAGGTGATACCTCGAACCTGTGTTCAACCTTCATGCATGCTATTTATGATTGAGTTACTATTTTTCTTTGTTTGAGTCTCAGGTGAGAGATGAGACATACACAGCCTTCGAGAACATATATCCTGTCCTTACAGAGTTCCGGAAAAACCAACAATGTTAAGAAACTACACCCTCTCTCCTCCCTTTAAAGTGATTGAATCTTATTATTTTTCTGTTTGTCACAGAAGAATGTTGCGGACCTGGCCTGTCTGATCTTCAAGTTTGGTGGCAAATAATAAACCTTTGAATGGGACATGGCTTTTCGGAATACAGCCTTCACCAACTCGGTTGTGGGTACTAGGTTTTCCTATGCCATGGTTTTCAGGAGTTCAATTTCAATTATGATTATATAATGAACAGGGATTTGCAACTTTCGGTAATCTGGTCCGTTGGATCGGCACCCGTCTCTTTCGGATGTGGTTTTCATAACTAGTTTCCTTTTTTCCCCTTAAAGCCAGTATGGTGCTTAAATTCTAGGTAATATCCTGCATGTAATTAGTAATTTAGGAAGGGAAAAAATAACTTGAGGGTTGTAAGTTGTAGACATTTTGCTTCCAATTAAAAGTGTAATGGCAACTTCATTAAATCTGACCCTAAATTGTGCTTTTTATTGCTGGAACTGATTTGGCTATGGCTTGTATAGGTTTGTAAATTGATGCTAGAAAATGCTGAAAACATGTAAATTAGATCAGCGTCCATAATTGTTCTATTGTTATGCATGAATCCCTAAACACCTTTGTTACATATCTAATATTTTGGGTTCTCCTGTCCTTTATTGTAATATTTCGTTAATGGCTAAAATATAAAATTGACACTACAGTAAAAAAATAAGGGACACATTTAAAATCGGCATAATATAATAAAATTTCCTTTAACGTGATTTTTTTTGGAGCATTTGGGTTTATTATGTTTTCATTTAGGGTAGAAAGAGTAGCTTTTAACTATATAGTCACTTTAGTCTCTTTTTAATATTTTCTCCACAATGTTCTATTTTACGGCAAAGGGCTCTTATTTTTTATTGTTTGTTGACTAATAAGGGTCTTCTTTTTCTTAATGAAACGTTGTAAGTAATTTTAAAAGTTTTGGGGTGGGAATTTCAAATTAAGTGAATGGGTTAAAATGCATCAAGTGATGAAGTTTGAGGGTCAAAAAGTTATTTTGTCTTTAGTTAGAAAAAGGGTCATGGCCATGGTCATGGATTATGTAAAGAAATTTTTTTAAAGGAAAATTCAATTCATTCATCGAAGAGCAATACAATCAGGATGTTCATAAACGAAGCAAACAGGTGAGGTACAAGATAGGCCCCATTTTGCTAACTCGTGGGCTGTCCTATTTGCTGGTCGAGGGATGTGATGAACAGTGAATGAGGCCTCATTCCTGAGACAAGCACGAGCCTGCCGGAGGTGAAAACTAGTTACTGAGAGATTCATATTCGACGTAGAAAAATAATTAATTTTAGTTTAATATGTTAAGGAAAAAAAGGAAGAAGAAAAGTTTTTGCATATCCATTATTTTTTGAAAAAAAATTAAATTTAAAACTTTATTCTTAAATTTATGAATCCGTGACTTATATTCGGCGTGAGCACCTTGTTCACCGCAGCCTAAGAGTCACTCTCCACGTCAACCAAAACCCAACCGATCTCATGAGCCAATTCGATCCCATAATTCAAGGCGATTGCTTCTATCAGTTCGGCAGAAGAAATGCCCTGCAATCTTCTCGCATGGCCACCAACAACCATCCCATGTTCATTCCTGGCGACAACACCGGTGTCGCTGCAGAATTGGAGTCCGGTAAAAAGACTTCGTCCTCGTTGACCTTGACCCTACTAGCAGTATGTTTGGTCCAGTTAGAGGGATTCTTCATGATTCTATCCTGGACTGGCACCTCAGTTCCACGACGTGCTTCAAGGAAATCAACACCGAAGAGCCAAGCAAAATCGATAACAACACGTGCAGGTTGAAGAAATGAAGAACACCTTATGGATCTGTTTATTGCGCCGGTTCCAAATCAGCGGCAGAAACTTTGTAAACATATCAGTTTTGAGAACCGAGGCAGCCTTCTCCATCCATTCTTTGCTAGGCTGAAAACCCTCATCAAAATAACCGTCTTTTAGGGCATGCAGATCAGTTTCTTGTTCATTCTTACAGATTAGCCCATGCTTTCTTGTCCTTCTTGGACCACCCGTAGCGACGAATTTCTGAGATAATGGAATCAAGAAGACCCTGTGGAATTAGGAAACATGTATTTGCATAGGTTGAAATAATGCTATTATTGACTTAGGTGTATCATTTATATTCATGTTTCCTCTTTTTAAATTTAGCTGGGTCTTACATTTTCAGTCTATATGCAGAGATTTCTATGTAGGAAATTATTTGCAGGGAATTATTTACAGGGATTACTCTCTATTACAGACGCACATATCAAAACTGCATATGAAAACTGTTCATCTATATATTTATTTATTTATTTATACACGCATTTGCATCTTATCTTTATTTTTAATTTTCTGACTACCGGAGGTCTTCCACGGAAGCTGTTCTCAACCTGGCGTTGGGGTCAGTATACTACCCTACTTTTCCTTATCCCATTACATATGGAAATCAGAGTTTTGTTGTTGTTGTTGTATTTGCATAGGTTGGAAGTGCCTCCCCCACAGATTTGATAAAAACTTATCGGCCACCGGTTGACAACAGGTTCTTGGTCCATCCCTTAATGCGCCTGGAGACCTTATCTCGAAGGAAACCAAAAAATATTTATCTTGTTTTTTCCAACGAAAAAAGGCAGTCCAAGATAAAAACTGGGTCATTTCCTTCTTACACTCCCAGAATAGTCGAAATAGTGCTTTTGTCCTCTATTTCTCAAGATTCACTTTTTTCCCCGTGATCTTTTCATAATCCTCCAGCACCCTCTTCAAATGTCGAGCTTCACTCCCAGAATTCTTCATGAATAGGAGACAGTCATCGACATAAAGAAGATGGTTGATCCGAGGTCCTCTCAAGCTGGCACGAACCCCTTTAATGTTGCCTTTATTCTGTTCCGAAAAAAGGGCAGTCGAAAGACCTTGAGGGCATAAAAGGAAAAGGTACGAGAAGAGAGGATCCCCTTGTTTCAATCCCCGCTTCGGCTTGAAAAAACCTGAAACTTGGTCATTGATGCGCAAACAATATGTGACATGCATCTAATGCATTTCATGATCAAGTTAATGAAACGGGGTCAAAGCCAAGATGGTTCATAATATCAGAGATAAAATTTCATTCGAACATATAGTAGGCTTTCTCCGTATCAAGTTTAGGGTTATTTTTGGAGCTCTTTAAATAATGAAAAAGCTCATGGGCAACAACAAAGTTATCTGAATACAAGAAACCAGGAACAAAGGCACATTGATTTTTCGAAATACAAGAGCGCATTAGAGATTTAAAACGGTTAGCAATAACTTTTGACACAATCTTGTAGATAAGCCTACATAAACTGATCAACCTAAAGCTTTTTTTATTAAAGTAGGAGAGTCAACTTTCAGGATAAGAACAATAACGGTTCGGTTAACATCCTCAAAGTTTGCCGATCCATTCAACAAAGAAACAAAGAAAGACGTAAAGATAAAACATCATTACATAAGATATGTTAATAAAAACGAAAGAAAGAAGCATGTACGCCATCAATACCGCGAGTTTTATTTGGTGGGTTAATTTGTCGAAAAGCAACTTGGACCTCCCCTTTAGTGAACTCGGCACACAACTTCTCATTTTCCTCTGGGGTGATGCACTTGTCGACGGCGTGCAAGATCCAATCCGAACTCCCGTTTCCGGAAGAAGTGAAGAGCCCGGTAAAAGAAGTCAGTGGCTACCTCGCAAACATCCTCAGAGTCTTCCTTCCACTCACCAAGACTGTTGTAGATAACTTTAACCCTTTTTTTCCATCTCCCATTCGCCCTTGCATGAAACCGTCTTTGTTTTTCAACCACGCCACTCTCGCTTTTTTGCATCCACACGACCTCTTCCCTATCAAGAATATCCTTAAGGTGGCGTTTGATTGGATCCCTTGGAATTGGTGGGAATTGGAATCTAATTCTACCAGTTTCCATGTTTGGTTCAAGTTTTTAAAGGAATTAGAATCTCTGATGGAATTCAATTAGGGAAAGTGAATTCCATCCAAAAATGGATGAAATTCAATTAGCTTGTTGGAGGGAATTGAAATTTGACCATACTACACTCATAAATCATTTGGTAACTTATTTATATATTGAATAAAAATATTTTTTTATTATTTCGGGTCGGGTTTCTAATTCATATATTCGGGTCGGGTCGGGTGAAACTTTATTTTGGTCGGGTCGGATCGGGTTTTTTTAAGTGTGCTATTCGGGTCGGGTTCGGGTTTAGGGTGAAAAAACCGGACCGAACCGAAAATATATATAATTCAGGTCGAGTCGGATTAAGTCACTGTTTTTATTAAATAAAAATATTTTTTTATTATTTCGGGTCGGGTCGGATTTCTAATTCATATATTCGGGTCGGGTCGGATGAAACTTTATTTTGTTCGGGTCGGGTCGGGTTTTTAAGTGTGATATTCGAGTCGGGTCGGGTTTTTTTAAGTGTGATATTCGGGTCAGGTCGGCTCGGGTTCGGGTTTAGGGTGAAAAAAACCGGACCGACCCGAAAAAAATATATAATTTTACCTTATATATTTAGGAATAATTACAATAATACCCCTCTATATATAATTTTTTTCAATTAAGTCAATGTTTTTATTGAATAAAAATAATTTTTTTATTATTTTGAGTCGTGTCGGGTCGAGTTTCTAATTCATATATTGAATAAAAATAGTTTTTAGTATATTTTTTGGTAACTAATTAACATAATTCGATTGGAATGTATCGAAATAATGCTATATCTTTTGGTAATTTATTAACATATTTTGATTGCGATGATTTTAACTTATAATATTTATTAGCATGATTTTTATAATTTATTGAAATGAATAATCAATCAATAAAATGAAAATTTAATATTTTTTTTAATTTTTTATATATATTACTACATGTAAGTTGTAAAATAAACTAAAATAAAACAAAAAAAATAAGAAGGACAATTCTGTCATTTTACATTACTGAAATCAAATTCATCTGATATGTCTGTGAACCAAACGGAATATGGAATTGGATTCCAATTCCATTTCCTGCCAACCAAACAGAATATGGAATTGGATTCTAATTCCTACAGATTCCAATTCATTCACAGATTTCAATTCCCTCATAAACATTCCAGCGAACCAAAAGCCACCTAAACTCCCGGCATGCACAGTGTAAGCTGTCCACGTTTTCCACAGAAATATCGTTCTTCATAAGGGAGGCAATCAAACTTCTTAGCTCTTTTTTCCTTTTAAAAGCATGGCGCTTTCGATCCCTCTGCCAGTGATCAAGCTTAAAGCCAAGGTGCTCAAGTTTGTCCAGAGTAGTGAGTAGAACTTCCATGAGAAGCGGGAGTACATGCCAAATCTTTGTGGCAACGGTTTATTCCGTGAAACTTCCCCTTTCCTTCCTTTCTGAGAAATAAAAGAAATAAAAAATCAGCTTGCTCGGTTGGTATGTGCTAAGTGCAACGCTTAAGTTAAAAACAGCCCCTTAAGCAACAAAATTAACTACTGTAATTGAACACCTAAACCGGTTTCTTGGATTCCAGTTAATGGCTGAATTCACTGCTGAAGGACGTTTGAAGCGCTCTTTCATGGAGATGGAGTGGAACCCAAAAGGCCCTTTTCATTAGAAGCTCGTTAGCCATGTTTTCCGTTGTTCTTGTGGGCTTAATTCACTTCATTTTCAAAAGGGTATGCGCAGGTTTCTTGGTTCTACTACTAGAAGACACCGCTTCTCTTCTTCCTCCTTGAAGAAAGGCAACACCTTTAATGCAAAGGCAAGTCTTGATGTTAGTGATGAAGGGATTTACGATGACGAGGATTATGACAGTGAGCTTGTAGTTGATGACTTGGCTTGTTTTAGAGGTCTTGTTCTTGATATCTCTTACAGGTAAAAACATTTTTCATTTACCCATCTTTTCTTGTTTGATTTTGATGCTTTCATTAGTTTAATATATTAGTATTTTACCATTCTATACTTACATTGCATGGTCCAATTTTCACTAATCACTATAGTATTCATATAATTATGAGTTTATGAGTATTAGGAATATCTGACAGTGTTTCCCCTTGTGTTCAATCTGCAACATGAGTTCTCCTTTATTTGATACATTTCTGATGATTCGAACTATCGATGTCGTCCAGACAGATCGATCAATGTTGTTTACTGGAAGCGTGTTGTATGTTTGGAGTTCATGGAGAAGGTTGGATAGTAAGGCTCACCTCGTCATTTTAGATGCTTGGGGTGGAAGCCATGTGAGGCTTTTAGTTCTTTTACTCTCGTTTGTCTTTCTACAAAATTAAGATCCAAGATGAGGAGAGCTATGAAGTGTTTGATTTTCATTCTTGTTTCCGGTACTCGTTTTTTCGATTTCGTTATATGATAGCATATGATGATGGATTAGTGTCACCCTTCCCCTGCAACAAAAGAACAAGAATCTCAAATTTTTGGATGATTCATCTACTTCTTTTACTTTCATGTATGTGTTTTCTCAGATGCAGAACTTATACTCACATTCATAAATGAAACATGCATAGAGAACCTATAATGCTTCAATCATTCCTTTGTTTTTCTTCGAGTACTCGTGTTCGACACATTCATCCACCCGAGTAACACAGTGCAGAATTGTTCTTTTATTCAGGCTGACGTTTTAGAGTATTATGATCAGAACGTGAACTCCCAGAATGAATCCTTCAACATACCGGCAGTGTTAAGGGTATGAAACCAACGAACATTATCATAAATCGTTCTTACTTTCTCATGTAACTTACTCCACTTGATTCTACATTATTCTTTACACTCCTAGATTCCTTATATTTTGCAAGTTGTTAAGATCAATAAGAAGAATCATCACCAATCTAACTCGCAAAAGGTTCTATTTAGGGACAATTTTAATTGTCAGTAAGTTGTCATAATTAAACTTGTAATATGTCATGATCATGAGAGATTCATTAATCAGAGAAAACGGAGGAGAATTAGGTAAATTGGAAATAGGGTTAGGGATTTCAATTAAGGGGAGGGGTGCTGCCAGCAGTGAAGGAAGTCACACCAACAGTACCAACAGCACCTGCAAGGGAATCTAACTGTTAGAGACAGCTGTATTGCCAGCTGGTAAATGGGTTGGTACAATGTAAATATATAAGCAATGTACTAAGTAGGGCTTACGATATGATTGAAATGAATGAAACTCAGTCTTTTTGAAATTCCTTTCTCCTCTTCTTTAATCTTCCTTCCTCTATTTTCTTTCGATTATTCTTATTCTCTCGCAGGGTCATAATAATTGGTATCAGAGCCATCATTTCCTGTCAGATTAAAGCAAAGAACCAAACCCTGGTCGAAACTCCTAATCTTTCTTCAATCCAGCAGCAGATTGCAGAACTTAGAACTCTGGTGACGCAAGCAGCGGATGGCACAAAACCTCTTAAATGGTGGCAGAAGCAGAATAGCCGGTTGAGTATGTTGGAATCCAAAATGGCGTCGCAGCAAAGAGATGTGGAGTACATTTTACAGTTGCTGACTGGTAAAAAGTGTGAGGAAAAACATGATGATTCCCAAGTGTTCGATAAATTGCTAACACCAAAGGTAGATATACCAGTGCAACAGAGCTACCTGTAGTGCAGTTCAAGCAGTGGTGATTCTGATTCCCAGGCATCTGGTGCATATGTATTCCGGCCTAACGGCTCATCTCCAATCGTTGTTTCACAATCAGTGCCGTTGAAGGTCACTCGTGGACCCCTAGTTGATGAAGTTTATCAACAATTTAATGAATGGATCTACCAGGTCACCAGACTCTATAAAGAAAAAGAGCATGCTGAATTTGAATTCACTATTGGTTCGATTCCCACATATGACATTGTCGGCAAAAAGATCATTACTCGGCAGACAGTAAAGATGGCCACAAACAAGGTGTTTCATATTGATTCTAATGGGAGAGATTTTCTAAAACGGGTACGAGACTTCAGAGAGGACTGGAACCTTATAGTTACTCAACCTGTAGTAGGAAATTACTATCCAATTAACCTTGGAATTTATACGGTGGATAAGAAATCTGAACTATCTGTGTTGGTTAATCAACTCCTCCAAAATGGTGGGAGGGATAAACTTGTAGAAGATGATGACCCTTACAAGTTTAGATTATTGCTAATGGAAATCAATCTTAAAGATGTGCGAGTAGAGGTCGAGAAGATAATTAGAAAGGGCAGTGGTTTTGTTACTGTGGAGATTCCATACTGTCTTAATAAAGCCACATGATGGGGTTTGGAAGTCTCTGAGTTTAAGAAACAACTTGAGACTTCCAGGTCCAAGGGCAGCACCGTTAGGGCCTTGGTTGTAATAAATCCAGGCAAACCAACAGGACAGGTTCTTGCTGAGGAAAATCAGAAGGCAATTGTGGAGTTCTGCAAGCAAGAGGGTCTTGTTCTGATGGCAGAAGAGGTTTACCAGGAAAATATTTATGTACCTGAAAAGAAATTCCACTCTTTCAAGAAGGTTTCGCGATCCATGGGTTATGGCGAGAAGGATATATACTTAGTATATTTTCAGTCAGTCTTTAAAGGTTATTATGGAGAGTGTGGAAAAAGGGGTGGCTACATGGAGGTAACTGAGTTCGGTGCAGATGTCAGGGAACAAATTTACAAAGTGGCATCTGTCAATCTGTGTTCCAACATCTCTGGTCAAATTCTTGCTAGTCTTGTTTTGAGTTCACCTAAGGTTAGAGATGGAATCCTCTCATCTTTATCCAGGCGTGCAAAGGCATTGGAAGATGCATTCAACAAGTTGGAAGGTGTAAGATGCAACAAGGCTGAAGGTGCAATGTATTTCTTTCCTAGAATTGAGCTGCCTAAAAAGGCAATCAAAGCTGCTGAAGCTGTAAAAAAGGCACCAGATGCATACTACTGCCAACGTCTCCTCACTGCCACTGTAATTGTTCTTGTTCCTGGTACTTGACATTTTAGGTTCACAATACTTCCTCAAGAAGAAAAGATTCCAGCAATCGTCTACCATCTAACAGAATTCCATAACGATTTCATGGATGAAATGAGGGTGCTTGTATATGAGTTATCATAGTGGACAAGTGGAGCCTCGGAATTGCTATATTCATGGATCCGTAAGGAGATTTTACAAGTCCTATGTGTCGAAATGGGAAAGGAAAAGAAATATATTGGGTTGATTAATCTGAAAATTATCGAAATATTTTTGAAAATTGTGGCCGAAAAGAATTCAAGGGATCAAGAAGGTGTAACAGATTCCGAATGGTATTTGTACTTAATAGGTGGTCAACAAACAGTCAAAAGGCAGAGGAAAGCAATAGGGATTTCAGTTGGTTCTGATATAAGAAGAGACTTGGATGATATTGGGGCAGCCTGCATTGAAGTTCATGCTTTGAACAAGTTTCCTTATTCAAAGCTTGATGCGATGCCTGCTGGAAAAAAGTTGTTTGATCATTGGGGAAAAGGATCATTTCAAGGGAAGGGGAATGTCATAACTATATGGGAAGTCAACAAAGAAAGCAGCATGAATCAGTTACTAAAACAACAACTTTTGAATCTGAAATTTTTTCAGAAGACTCAAGCAAGGCTGAAATTTTTTGCTAAACTAAAATTGACAAACAGGGGTATAAAGACAGACGACAGAATTTACCTGAAGTTTCGGTCTTACCATCAAAACTCACTTGCTCTTCAAAAAGGATTAAGGCTAGCAGCAAGGGTATATGGTACCTGCATAGTTTTACATTGTATGGGGTTAGTAGCATATAACTTGTTATATGAGTCCTTGAAGGTGCAAACAGTGAATTATAATAGTTGGTTGAAAAAGAAATCTGGAGATCAAGATATTACCTCATTGGAGCCTTTCAAGTTTGGACATAAGGGATAGTTGAAGGTACAATCTGCTATGAAGTTTGACAAACATAGGGAGAAGAAGTACAATAAGCTGCAATGGATGAACTTAAGGTTAGAAAATGTCATTGGGGTAAACTATATTGAGCTTAAGGCACAATTATTAGGATTTGATCCTTGGGGACAAGAATCCTTTCGTGGAGGGGGTATTGTCATGATCATGAGAGATTCATTAATCGGAGAAAATGGAGGAGAATTAGGGAAATTAGAAATAGGGTTAGGGATTTCAATTAAGGGAGGGGTACTGCCAGCAGTGAAGGAAGTCACGCCAACAACACCAACAACACCTGCAAGGGAATCTAACTGTTAGAGACAACTGTATTGCCAGCTGGTAAATGGGTTGGTACAATATAAATATATAAGCAATATACTAGGTAGGGCTTACGATATGATTGAAATGAATGAAACTCAGTCTTCTTGAAATTCCTTTCTCATCTTCTTTAATCTTCCTTCCTCTATTTTCTTTCGATTATTCTTCTTCTCTCGCAGGGTCATAACATAATAATCCATAAGTTTAGTTTAAGAACAATTATATGTTGCTTTCAAAGCTTCTTTCAGTGGATGTTTCGTTTATCGACAGGTATTGTTCCACTCGCAATAACTTGATCATAGACCATGTTCTTCCGGTTGAAAGAGGAGGTGAATGGAAATGGGAAAATTCTAGTAAGAGGACTCGCTATTTGTGGATTAACTCTATTGATTGATTTGTTTGAGCTTATAACAAATCTGTTAATCATGTGTATTTAATATTATGGAACTATGGGAAACCTGATCAAATGAGTTCAAGGTATCATGGTCCTAATCACCATCGATTCACGGATGTTTATAGTGTTGTTCTTTTGTTTTCCCGGCATAGGTAACTGCTTGTGCCAAGTGCAATTCGAAGAAAGGCCGAAAAACTCTTGAGGAAGAGCATTAATCATCTAAAACTATTAAGATAGCAACAATTTCGTCTTTGAGAACCAAGATATTGTCCCCTTCATTGTTAAGGCTCCCAAGGACTACGACATACTTGCGATTCCGCTAACAAGTGACGAGAAACGAGACACCAGAAGAATGGCGTCTGTATCTCTCGTCTTCCACGGAGCCATAGACGTCAATCTACGCAGCTTGCCGTACATTCAAATGTTTTCATACATAAAAGATAAACCCCTACACTCTACAGCTAGTTAACAAAAGCATTGTATCATGTTATTGATGTTCATTCTGCTAAAGCTCTTTATATTATTTCATTTTTTCTTGCAAACGTGCTTCTTAGTGTTCATCTTGTCATAGTTGCAAAGAACTAGCTCTAAGCCTATGTTACTTAAAATTCTCGTCCGGTATGTATTTAAATATAAGTATGAAGTTATGATCCTTTAAAGATCCTTCAGATTTAATTAAAAGCTTAAAAAAATTAGGGTAAAGTATACAGATGGTACCCCGACTATATGGTGTTACTTTTTTGAGTCTCTCGACTATTAAAAGTTATAAAATAGATCTCCAACTATAAGATGTTGCTTTATTGAGCCAGTCAACTATTAAAAGTTACAAAATAGTCACCCAACTATTCATTATGTTTTAAACTCATCATTTTCTATTAAAAATTATCAGGCAATCTGAGCTAGATGTTAATGTAATGTTTGAGATATGATAGTCGTTTGAGATTCTGATATTAGATTTTATCATATCTCGGATAAAATATTAACGTTCAACTCAAATTGTCATCAATATATTAAAAACAAAAGACTAATTTGGAGCATAATAAATAGTCGAGTGACTTTTTTGTAACTTTTAATATTCAAGGGACTCAACAAAGCAACAAGCTACAATCAAAAGACCATTTTGTAACTCTTGATAGTCAGGGGACCATTTATATACTTTACCCAAAACTTATTAATATAGTTCGATATAATATTTAATTGAACAATGTAATTTTTCAATCATCTATGTTTACATTTTTAAGGATCAAATTGATAAATCATAAATTTAAAGGATTAAAAAAGTTAATTTACCCTTGTTTTAATTGCCGCCGGATCGAAATTGACGATAACATTGAATAGGAAACAACGAATGGATCAAAATTTTAGATAAAAATATTACAAAGACTCTTAATGTTGAAAATTTAAAATATGGGATCGAGTTTTACATTTTGATTTTTTTTTTTGGATATAATTTAGTTTTCCACTTTGGCTGCTTCAACTAAATTTATGGTTTTTTGGGCTTTTTTTTTTGTCTAATAAGGATACTGAGTTTTTTATTTAGTACATTAAGGCAAGTAAAAATTATTTTGGAATCTACGACATTTTTATAGTGTTATTGGAACTCGTTACGTCGAGGTGACGAGTTCTAATAAAATATTTTTTTTTAAATCTATCACATCGAGGTAAAAATTAAAATAATTTTTTTTATTAAAACGCGTCACCTCGACGTGACGAGTTCCATATTACTGTAGAAAATATCATAGATCTTAAAATAAATTTTTACTTACCCTAATAGACTAAATAAAAAACCCATATACCTTACTCGGCCAATTTTACCCGCTTTTTCTACTTGACCCATTCTTGATTTTGCATTGATCAATGTAACATCAAATTCAACTTTTTATCCCGAATGAATAAATATGAAATATACTACAAACCCTAATTTTCTTTTTGGCCAACTTACTAGAATAATACTCTTCCCAATATTTTCATTTAAGTGGTACTCAATCGATATTATTAGCAAAATTGACATCTTTCCGATGAAAGTGTGTCCACGTAGGAACGTCTTACAAAAAACGTGTTTTGAAGGGTACGTTTTTACCTACGTGACATGTTATTCAAACTGCTTCTCCATAATATGCTATTTTTATCGTCGTAAAAAGAAAAAGAAAAAGAAAAAACTCACCCTACAATAATTTTTTCCACTGTCCTATTTCCAGCTACATTGAGTGTAGCAGTTGGGGATGACTCTGCCCCCATTGCCAGACAGAAAAATGCAGCCCCCAGTCACCAGTCCACTCAAATGTTATAGACAAATGGGGAGATGGGGTTAATGTGGGATGTTCAATATTTCCCTAGTGTTTCCACATGGTTGAACTCAGTTACTGTTTGTTTATCGACTTTCCAAATGATCCACCATTTTGATGGCCTGATGTAGTGATGTGGGGTGCCATGGATGTATCCATCTTCATCCACCATGTACATACATACAGACATACATACATCTAGCACTGCTCTCCCATTAAGAACCAGACCAGTACCAGAAACCATTCCTTCTGCAATACATTCATTAGGAAGGGAACAGGTATATTTTATGTTATTCGAATTCCGGTTTTTAGTTTCGTGCTCGCAACTTTCGAATTAACAAGTACTTCAAGAGAGATCAAAGATGGGATCGTTTGATGAAATGAACATTAACAATAGTTCTACGGTACGACAACTTTTAAAATTAAAATATTTTGTTTTTAGTCTTAAATTAGGTTGTCGAATTTTCCGAACTTTAGAATGGTTAAAATGGATTTTAACCTTTCATTTTAAAGATTTATCAGTTCTAGCAGCTTATATAAGCACTTTGCCTTTACTGGTCCCATTTAACCCCATAGTACCACACCCCTCCCTCTCATCATTCCACTTTTATCTTCTTTTTCTAAATTTTGGACTTTTGGGGTCATCTTTTTATAACCAGAGCAGACTTCTGAGTCCAAGCAGGCCTTGGATTCTGACCCCACTGATGTAAAAAGTTAAAATTATTCAAGTTAGATTTATTTAATATTCACGAATATATTCTTTCAACATTCACGAATATACTTGTTTATATGCTTGTTAACATGTTTCTTTGTTTATTTTTACTATTTTATTTACAAATAAAAATCAATTGTAAAATTATATTAGTGGTCGTTAATTTCATAGTTTGAACTCTAAAGTTCATTCTATGTTTAATTTAGTCACCTTCTTCATCAATATTTAAAATGTAAACAAATAAAATAAAAAGGGTAATTGGTTAGACAAGCTCATAGACATGATGATAAATAAATTTATAAACTAACTTTTAAATGAATTTGTTCGTGAATATAAATGAATCAAACACAATATATTTGTATCCATTCGTTTATTAAATTAACGTAAAAAAATTATTCATACATTTATTTAAATTCCTGAACAAACAATTCACCAAATAAGAAATTTGGGCAATTTCTTTTCTTTATTTCATGATGATTGAGTAAAGTTTTGAAATTTGATTGTGTTCTTTAGCTTTATCTGCCGACGGAAGACTAGGCCATAAAGAGGGAGCAACAATATTGAAAATACAACTGAGCCTAAAACCCCATACTTATTCTGCTTCTCTGAAGAGAAAGCAGTTTTCATTTTCAAGTTCCCACCTTCGACTTTCTTCTCTGGAAGCTTAACAACACAGTACAAAGAATTTTTCTCTTCGTTTTGTGTTTCGGCCATGGATTTTCTCGGGAATGTGTTAGTTTCCGGTGAGTATGAAGCTCCAACAGCCTCTCTTGATGACCTCTTTCCCACTCAGAACACGGTTAGTTCCTTGCATGGCCTCACGGTTTCTTGAAGTTTGGTCGTGTTTTCGGTTACATTATGTAGATTGTGATTGCGAAAATAACAAATATTATTACTGTTATATACTCTTATTTGAGTTTCGAAGTCTCAAACATTGTGCTTTGCAGGAAGTGGATGTGAGCTTGGAATGGCTATCTATATTCGTAGAAGACTGTTTCTCAAGCACCGGAAACTGTATCCCACTTTCAAATGTCGAAACCAAATCATCAACAACAACAAAAAGTTCGGCAAAATCTGCGAAGAAACCCCACCGGATGAGCCCAGCGCCGCTGCAGAAATTCGCGGTTCCGGGCAAGGCAAGGAGCAAGAGGAAGAGGGTTTCCAAAACCAGAACCAACCCGTTTTCCAGCTGGTCATGTGACCTCAAACTGGCCTACTCCGACCCTATTTTTCTCCAATAATCATGCTGGTTAGCTGACAGCGAAATCATTGTGGCCAGGAAGGAGGATGACAACAACAGTGGCGGTGGAACGGAGGAAGAGATGGCGGCGGAGGTGAAGCAGCAACCTAGGAGGTGTAGCCATTGCTTAGCACAAAGGACAACACAGTGGAGAGCAGGGCCATTGGGGCCGAAGACACTGTGTAATGCATGTGGGGTGAGGTACAAATCAGGGAGGTTGCTGCCTGAGTATAGGCCAGCCAAAAGCCCTACTTTTGTGAGCTATTTGCACTCCAATTCTCACAAGAAGGTGATGGAGATGAGGATGTCCTTGTTATCTTCAACCTCTAGTGAGTAATGATTTCTTTAATCGAATCGAATTACAATTTTTTTTTCGAAACGGATTTTCCTCTAAACATACTCCCCTGTTCCCGTATGTTGGGAAATAAACGAGAACGAGTAATTTTCCTATAACCAGATTTGTGAGAATGCGAAATAAAAATTGAAAATAATACCCGAAATTGATAACGAAGTTCAACCAATTATACCTACGTCTCCGGACTGTTGCAGATCTTTTACTAAAGAGAGAAAATTTACAGGTATTTACAAAACACTCACAACTCACAAGAAAGCTCTCTAGTATTGGGAGAAAGAAATGATTTGGGATGATTATGAAGCTAAATGAGTTATGGTATTTATAGTTGAAGCTTAAGGATTAATCTTGTAAATATCTTAAAGTATATAGGGATTAAAATGTAATTTTCCTATTTCTATTTTCAATAAAAAAATTTGTTGAAAAAACCAAGCCAGTGCCCACCCCCTTTGTTAATTTCCATTTAGGCGGTGCCCACCCCCTTTTTAACTTTACAATCTTCTACTTGAAGACTGCTTTTAATCTGTCTTCACACCTCGATCAATAAAACAACATTTTTGGTCTTGTTACTTTAACATGCCAACTGAAGCTGAACACAACTTCAATTTGTCCGTAGTCACTATCTTTGTTAACATATCTGCCGGATTTTGAGCTTCACTAATCTTTTCAAATTTCAAAATCCCATCTTCCAAAAGAGACCGGATAAAATGATATCACAATTGTATGTGCTTCGTCCTGGAATGAAAAGACGGATTCTTCGTTAGATGGATAGAACTTTGACTATCGCAATACAAGACATTATTTTCTTGTTTCTTGCTTAACTCTTCCAAGAAACTTTGGAGTCAAACCATCTCCTTGTTGGCTTCCGTAATAGCGACATATTCTGCTTCAGTTGTGGAGAGAGCAACTATCTTCTGTAGTTGAGAAACTCAACTCGCTGCAGTACCTCCTAGAGTATAGACATACCCTGTAGTGCTCCTTCTGATGTCAACATTTCCGGCTAAGTCAACATCTACATAGTTTGTCAGTATCGTATCTCCACCTTTGAAACAAAGTGCTTTGTTTGTAGTACCCCACAGATATCTAAGGATCCATTTGACTGCTTCCCAGTGTACCTTGCCCGGATTATTCATGTACCTGCTAACAGCTCCCACTGCGTGAGCAATATCTGATCTAGTACAAACCATGGCATACATCAGACTTCCAATTGCTGAGGCATACGACACCTTCACCATGTATGCACGTTCTTCCTCCGTCTTTGGCGACTGTTCTTTGGAGAGTCTAAAATGAACACCTAAAGGTGTACTTACCGGTTTAACATCTTGCATATTGAACCTGGAGAGTACTTTGTTGATGTACTCAACCTGTGATAACATCAAAGTCCCCGACTTTGTGTCTCTCTTAATCCTCATCCCAAGAATCTACTTTGCAGCGCCCAAATCTTTCATTACAGACCGCTTCGACAATTTTTGCTTCAAGTTTATAATCTCTTGCATGTCTGAGCCTACAACGAGCATGTCATCAACGTACAACAATAAAATAATGAAGCTGTTGTCGAACTTCTTGATGCAGCAACAATAATCTGCTTGGCATATGGTAAAACCACTGCTACTCATGAAGCTATCGAACTTCTTGTACCAATGTCTAGGAGCTTGTTTTAAACCATACAAGCTCTTCTTCAACCTGCATACCAGGTTTTTTTTGTCTGCCTTTATGAAGCCTTATGGCTGCCTCATATAGATTTCTTCCTCCAAATCACCATGAAGGAAAGTTGTCTTCACATCTAACTGCTCAAGATGTAGATTCTCTGTAGCTACAATTTTCAACACCAGTATGATTGTAGACAGTTTCATGACTGGAGAGAAAATTTCATTGTATTCAATACCTTCTTTTTGCTGAAAACCTTTGACAACCAATCTTGCTTTGTAGCGTTTGCTCCCATCGTACTCTTCTTTGATCCTGCATATCCACTTGTTATGGAGCGCTTTCTTGCTTGGTGGTAATTCAGATAATTCCCACGTCTGATTTGACATAAGCGAGTCCATCTCATCTTTCATGGAAGACTCCCACTTGACTGAATCCTCCACCTGCATAGCTTCATCGTATCACTCTGATTCACCATTGTCAGTCAGCAACAAGTAGTGCAAAGAAGGCGAATAACGTTGGGTTGGTTTAGGAAATCTGGAGGAGCGTATCAGTTCTGGTGTGCCTGGTTCTTCTTGAACTGCTTCAAGACTGATCTGAACATCATTTCCAGAAATTTCCTCGAACTCAACAAATTCCTTTGTTTCAGCTTCGGTATTGGAGCTACTTGATTCTATGGTTGACTTTCTTTGTACATCACATTCTCATTGAAAATGACATCTCTGCTTCTAATGATCTTCCGATTTTCATAGTCCCAAAACTGATAACCGAACTCATCACCACCATAACCAACAAAGACACATTTGTTGGATTTGGCATCAAGTTTACTTCTTTCAGCAGAATTTATGTGTACATAAGAAATACAACCAAACACTCTTAAGTGTGAAGGATTTATTTCTTTCTAGCTCCAAAATTCCTTTGGTATTTCATTATCCAAGGGAACTGAGGGCCCATGGTTGATCAGGAAAGCTGCAGTGTTGATAGCTTCAGTCCATAGAAATTTGGGTAGTCTGACATGTATCCTCATGCTTCTGGCACGTTCATTCAGAGTTCTGTTCATACGCTTTGCTATGCCATTCTGTTGTGGTGTCATGTGAACTGTTGTCTCCATCTTGATCCCATTGTCTGCGCAGAAATCTCTGAATCTACTATTTTTTACTCTCCTTCATTATCAGACCTCAACCGCTTGACTTTCAAACTAGTCTCATTTTCCACCATGGCGTTCCATTTTCTGAAGGTATCAAAAACTTCTGATTTCCTCTTCAGAAAATAAACCCATACCTTCCTTGTAGAATCATCGATGAAGGTGACATAATATAGTGAGCCTATAAGAGATGGAACTAGAGATGGTCCCCATACATCAGTATGAACCAACTATAACTTTTCAGCCTTGGGTGTCTTTCCAATCTTTACAAAACTGACTTTCTTTTGTTTTCCAAAGATACAATCTTCACATAGTCTGACATCTATATTCTTTAGACCCGGCAGCTTCCCTTTTGACAAAAGTGTCTTCATCCCTTTCTGGCTCATATGGCCATGTCTTTGGTGCCATAGGTTTGATTTTCCATCAGCATCTACTATTGCAATGGTATTATCTAGGTTTGAGGTTATATAGAGTACCAGTATTCTTACCAAGAGCAATGACGAGTTCTCCTTTGGTAATCTTCCATTCATAGCCTGAAAAGGTTGTACAATATCCTTATCTATCAAGCTGTCCAACAAAAATCAAATTTCTTTTGAGGCCAGGAATATGTCTCACTCCTTTCAGCTTCCAGGTGGTCTGGTTTGTCAACTTTAATCGGATGTCAAATTTGCTGACGATCTTCAAGGTTTCATCATCAGCTAGATGAACCTTCCCAAAATCACTACTGACATAGTTCTCTATCATTTCTTGGCATGGGGTGGAGTGGAAAGATGCCCCTGAATCCAAGATCCATGATTCAATCGGACTGTTGATGCTTAGAATCACGGCATCACCTGTCTCCTCTATCGCGTTGGTAGATTCCTGTACGCTGGTATCTTTTTTCGGTGCTCGATAATCTCTTTTAAAGTGACCCTTATTGCAGCAGTTATAACAGTTGAAATATTTCTTTCCTGTTCTTGATTGTCCCATTCTAAATTTCAATCTTCCACGATTTGAATTTCTTTATGAAGTTCTCCCTTTAGGCTCCGTGTACAAGGCTGAGGAGCTTGATTCTTCACCTGATTCTCTCGTCGAATTTCTTCACTCAATCCCAGATCCCTAACATCGTCGAATTTCAATTTGCTTTTCCCAACGAGCTGCTGACTGCTGTAACAGTAGCATTCCAATTATCTGGTAGAGATGATAAGAGAATTAAAGCTCGAACTTCATCATCGAATTCAATTTCCATGGAACTCAACTAGGTTGTGATTGTGTTGAGTTCATTTAGGTGTTGAGCCACTGATGCCCCTTCCGCCATCCGCAAATTGAATAATCGCCCCATCAAGTGAACTTTGTTTGAGGCCGTGGCTTCTCATACATACTGGAGAGAGCCGCCATAAAACTCACAGTGGTCTTTTCCTTTGCTATGTTGAAAGCAACATTGTGGGATAACGTCAGTCGGATAACTCCGAGGGCTTGTCTGTCGAATAACTCCGAGGGTTTGTCTGTCAAGAAGAGCCCAGTCTCCATCCTTCATGGCCTCTGGTTTCTTTCCTGAGAGAGATTGATATAGATTTTTCTAGTATAGAAAATCTTCAATCTGCATCTTCAAAAGTCAAAGTCTGCACCATCGAACTTCTCAATTTTCACCTTCCCTTAGTCTGCAGCCATCGCTCTCACTCGAATCTGGCTTCGTTTGGATTGTTTCTGACAATTTCTGCGAACCACCGTGTATTAGAACACCTTCGTCGACAAATTCGTATCGCCGAAAATTTTCACAATTCACTAAATTCACTATTCATGTGAATAGTAATAAATAGTAACATCGCAGAAAAAACTGAAAAAATTCACCATCAAAAGCTCTGATGCCAGTTGTTGGGAAATAAATGAGAATAAGTAATTTCCCTATAACCAGATTTGTGAGAATGCGAAATAAAAGCGGAAAAATAATACTCGAAATTGATAACAGAGTTAAGCCAATTATGCCTATGTCTTCGGACTGCTGTAGATCTTTTACTAAAGAGAGAAAATTTACAGGTGTTTACAAAACACTCACAACTCACAAGAAAACTCTCTAGTATTGAGAGAAAAAAATGATTTGGGATGATTATGAAGCTGAATGAGTTAGGGTATTTATAGTTAAAGCTTAAAGACTAATCTTATAAATACCTTAAAGTATGAAGGGACTAAAATGTAATTTTTTCATTTTTATTTTCAATAAAAAAATTAAACACCGAATTCAATACCCCTTTGTTGAAAAAACCAAGCCGGTGTCCATACCTTTGTTAATTTTCATTTAGGCGGTGTCCACCCCTTTGTTAATTTCCATCTAAGCAGTACCCACCTCTTTTTTGACTTTACATGTTCCTCGTAAGAAATTGAATTGAATTCCGAGTAGGAAGCTGTTATGTGTTATAGCACTCAACATATTTGAATGAATCCCTCTCACTATAATGCTCATATTTGGAAACCACACCAATCTCCCATAATTCATATTCTATATATTAATATACTAGAAAATTCTACTATACATACCACACACCGAAATGTACCTCTAATTTTGTATAGTCAAATTTTTAAATGATCATTAAACTATACAAAAATAATCCTTTTGGACATTGAACTTTTAAAAGTTACATAATGCCTCATTCAACCCCTCAATTGTATAACAAAATGAATATCACATCCTTAATTATCATTATAAGAATAACTAACATGTTAAATTAATACAAAAAAAATCTCATTTGAACCCTCAATTGTAAACTATAAAATTCATTTTGATATTTTTTAATATTTCGAAGTGATAATACTAAAAAATCAATTATATATTATATATATATATATATATATATATATATATATAAATTGGTGATTCATTTCTAAAGTTATAAAAGTATTTTTCAAAAATTATAACTTTATTTTTAATTCATAAAACTATCATTATTTTTTTTAAAAATATGATTTTATAAATGCACTAAATTTGTTATGGTTATTTTTTATTTAATTGTGATTCTATTTGAAAATTTATAATTTAAAATTTTTGAGATCTAATAATTTTAGTTATAAAAATGAAATTATTATTTTTATTAAACAATGTGATTCAATTCTTCAACTTGTTTTCAATAGTTTTAAATATAATTTTAAAAATATAGTTATAGTTTAAAAAATAAATTTTGAAAATCCGTATATTTTAAAAAATATTTTTCTAAATTATTACTTAAAACTATTGAAAAATATCAAAAACAAAATTTTAGTAATTGATGGAGCAAATGATATATTTTTTTATTAATTTAATATGCCACATTAGCACAATAGTTAAATGTCAATATTTATTTTTTAACAAAATCCAAAATTTAATATTCATTTTATAACTTTTTTTAAAGTTAAATGACCAAAAAGATCATTTTGTCATAGTTTAATGACTATTTATAAATTTATATCGATATATATCAATGTGTGACGTACGTTGTAGATTTGTCTACTTTATTATGGATGAATAGAAAGGTGTTAAGAGAAAGTTGTATTTCCTGCAAATTTATTCTCCCGCCATAAAAATCAAGCGTTCGTCATGAATTCTTGTCTTTCTCATCACTGTACACCGAAAATTAGTATACAATTTATTCTCCATTTTTTTATTATCATATTTGGACAAAAACATTTTAATTTTAATTTTGAATTTGAATCAGAATTACTTTAGATCTACATCATTTTAAACTTAAGTAAAAAAATATATCAATTAAGTTAATTATGAATTTGTCATATTAATAAACCTCTTATCTTGGACATATGATTGTTTACTTATTAAACGAAATCTAAAACCAAAATGATAAAATAAAAAAAAAACAATTTTTATTAGTCTAGGATCTTACAAGTGGTACTAGAAATGACATAGGGATACCGTTTTGTGGATTTCGCACCGCATCCGTTTTAATTGAGGAATTGAGACGGGGATGGATATAAGTTTAGTGGGTAGTGGACGGGCGTGAATGTAAAAAGTCATATCAACCATGGATAGTGGGTAGGTCATGGGTTTAAGACCTTACTCGGTCTACATCCACCTATCCCCACATCTGCCTGCCCACTAATTAACCACCATATAAATTTTGGACTACCATGAATTTATGTATAATTACAGAGATTATTACACAAATCTTAAGATTTTATAGAACATTACTTGTAAGTTAACCAAATATTAGGGTATAAACTCAATTAATCCTTGATTTATTTTATTTTTCTTCTTAATGAATGTATTTATTTTATATGTTATTGCTTATGAAATCTCTGAGGTTGATGCTAGGCAGATATTGGCGAGTACAGGCGGGTACGAGATGGATGGTGGATATCCAATTGGGTAGTGAGTGTAGGGGTGTATTTGAGAATATTAGCCGTATGGGCGAGTATAGATTTAAATTTTTTACCCGTCGTGGGTGGTGGGTAGGTGATGGATACAAAAATATTAGATGTTATGGAATAGGGAAAGGGGTATTTGCACCCGCCTTGCCCCGTTTGTCATCCATAAGTGGTTATAATCGTTCTAAAGACTCATTCATTTGATAACGAAAGCTCAAATATCTTATAATCTCTGGTGTTTGAACCTGAAATCTCTTGGAATAACAACAATTTCCTTTAACTTTCAAATACTCTTTTACAATTCCTTTAACAAGAGCAATTAAACGGTCAATGATATATGCATTAAGGTATTATCTCTTATATCTAATTACATATTATAAGATTATTTTTTCTATTTGATTTATTCTATTCATAATATCAAAATTTAAATTCTCAATTTTTAATAAAAAAATATAACATTTCATTTTTATTAAACAAATTCATTATTGATATGCTTAGTGATATTGATTCCCACATAGTCTATTAGAGAAGTGTATGGCTGAGGAGTGAACATTTAAAGCGAAAGAAAAGAACAATTAAAAAAGATTTGAAGGGTATGAATTAAGTGATTTCACCAGTTAAGTGATTTGATGTTATCTCTCGAGGTTTTAGATACGATCAGAAACGGATGCAAAAAATTATGATGAAAAAAATTGTCATTATTGTAAATTTAAAAAGTTATATTAAAAATTTTAGAAGGTGCGAATTTAAGAAGTTATATTAAAATTTTAGGGGTATGAAGTTATAAAATTTCAGTGGGTGCAAAATTAAATAATCAATAGAAAATACAAAGAAAAAATCTAAAATATTTTAAAAATTCTAAGAGTTGCAACCGCACCCCAACACCTACTCGGTCCATCCCTGGTACAATATATGTAAATATTAAGAATATAAACATTTATCATCAATAATGAAATATTTAAACGGATAACAACTTATATTTACCATAAATAAGAGTTGTAGGTATGAGTGTATTATTTGTCATTATGAGATTTCACATCCCATTGAGAGTGGCTTTGTTGTGTTGGTGGGGGATTTGGGGCTGCATGATTGTCAGATGGACCTCTCATATCCACTTCTTGTTAGTGTTAGTGTTTGTGTTAATCTTTGATAATTCAATTGAGATAAAAACACAAATGAATTTCAGTCATTATGAATTTATTTAATATTTTAGTCAAAATCATTTAATAAAATGATTATAAAATTATATTATTTCATAATTAAATTTTCATACTTTTATTATTAAATAATAACTCAAATCAACTATAATTTATTTTTGGCAAAGTACCCTAATGGTCTCTCAATTATAAAACGATGTTTTGTTGAATATTATAATTCGACTTAACTCGAAACTTTAAGAGTAAACTCAACTCGACTCAAAAACGAGCTAAAAATTATAACTCAACTCAAACTCAAAATAAAATATTAAAACTCGACTCGAACTCGAAAAGATTCAAACTCAAAAAATATTCAAGAGATTAAAACTCAAGACTAAACTCGATTCAGGCTCGATTTTAAACTCGATTCAAGCTCGATTTTGAGCTCGAGGCCTAAAGGGGGATTTAAAAATTGTTTTAACCAACCTCACCTTTTATAATATCCCCAGCGCAAAGCTGGCTTAAACCTACCGATGTGGGATACTGGGATTGTTTTCATTTTTTTTGAAAACCAAAGGAATCTGATGCATGAGTCTAAATTAAGATTAAAGCAACAAAACATTTAAATTATGATGCTTAGTCATGGCTAATTTTACCCCCACAAACATGAAAAACTTGATTCAAAATGAAGACAGACACAGTATCACCTTAAACGCAACAAAACTAAGCTTCCCAAACAAACCAGAAAAGTTCTTCAACGATAACTTTTATGGAACCTTGCTCTGGCACCTTCCACCGAACTTCTTGGGTTCGCACCTTCTCGGATTAGCCACCAGCAAAGTCCTATCGTAAAGAAGACGATCAACGATAGAATAATACCCATCATCGAGAGGTTATCGATACCTTAAAGAAGCTCGAGACCGAGCTTGAGGAAACAAAGGCGGAGCTGAAGCTGCTGAAGGAAAGGGAATCCGAAACAGAGATTGCGTTGGCTTCATTAAACGCTGAACTCCATAACAACATGTCGAAGTTGGCTATAGCCGAGGTCTGCTGCAACTAAAAAGGCGGCAGAGACTACGCCGATGCCGAGGACGGTGATTTTGGAGATGGGGAATGGAGAAGATATAGCGAGTGAAGAAGCTAGAAGAAATGAGTTGATGAAACGAAAGGAGAATAACCCGGCGTTGTCTCAGATACTGAGTATAGGTGAAAAAGAAGGGTATTTTGCAGGGAAAAGAGAGGAAATTGATGAAGAAGAAGCTCATTGTTCCTCTGGTGGGTGGTTGGATTTTCAAGAAAAAATTGATGCTATAAATGTTGATGTAGCTAAGGTGGATTTCCAAATACGCTATACAACTAGTAATATATTAATACATAAGAAAGTGTTTTTTTTCATAATTATCATAGAGTAGTACATGTTTTTCTTAAACTTTAACTTGATCCAACCCGAAGTCTAAATTTTAAATAAAAAAGTCTGATCTTATTAGATCAAATCAAATCCGTTGAATACTGATTTTTTTGATGTCCCTAACTATATAACATTCTATCTTCCGAAAAGGACATCTTGTTCCTTTTAAAATTCTCATTAAATTTAATTTTTTTAAATATTTTTAATTAAATCCCCTTTTAAGTTTTTTAAATCTCATCAAGACTAAAAATTTGTAAAAAATCTAATTTATATTTCTAAATTTTTTAAAAATATTAAGTATGTCCCTAATTTTTTTTATCAAGATCCAATCTATCACTGTATGTAATGCACTATTATCATGTGCATAACTTAACCACTATCACATAATTAGATTAAGGGTTTAGAGTTTAAGACTTAGGTTTAGGGTTAGGGTTTAAGGTTTAGGATTTAGGATTTATAGTTTATAGTTTAAGTTTAGGGTTTAGGCTATAATCTAAAATGTGCTTAATTAAATGAGCTTTTATTTTTATTTTAGTATCCTATCACATAATCGGATTAAGAGTTTAGTACTTAAGGCTTAGGGTTTATGATTTAAGATTTAGGTTTAAGATTTAGGGTATAGAGTTTATAGTTTAGAGTTTAGAGTTTAGGGTTTAGGGTGTAATCTAACATGTGATTAATTAATTGGACTTTTCTTTTTCTTTTTGTAATATACAATGTAACAATTGGACTTGGGTTGTTTAATTAAAAAAAATTAAAATTTGAGGGTAATTGTATTATAGAATTTATATTTTTAAAATTTTATAATTATCAATAATTTATTTTTAATAATTTTTTTATAATGTAATTTTAAAAAATTAAAATTATAATATAAATTTTTTTCGAGCAGCTCACGAGCTTTTCGAGTCGAATATCAAGTAGCTCGTTTCGGCTTGTTAAGAACTCGAGTCGAGTCCATTCGATCCGAGTATTTATCGAGCCTTGATCGAGTCAATCTCGAGAAACTCGCGATCTGTCTCGTCTCATTTACAGCCCTAACCTCACACATATTGTGGTCAAATTCTAAAAATGGTCCCTGTAATAATGACTATTTTTTTATGTCAACAACAAAGCCGAAAAAGAAGGAAAATATTGAAGGAATCAGTACCAAAGGGATAACATCCAGTGGTAAGATTCCTGAGAAAAGTTTTACAGGAAAAGTTGACATCATGTGCAGTTGGCTTAATTTCACAGCTAAGGGCAGACAAGTCGAACAAGATCATTGAATGCACATGATCATGCAAAGAAGAAAAAAATTGTCATCGAGATTTAAGAATTAGGTCAACTAATAAACTAATCCCTCTAACTGCTGACAAAAACTAATTAATTTTCTTAATGATGGTTCCAAGCAAAACTTTTAAAGTAAATTGAGGGTAATTTCATATACTTTTATGATCATTAAGCTTTACTTTTCATTCAAGTTAACCCTTAACCTTTAACTTTTTTACTTAAATAAAAACACTTTCATTTGAAAAAAATGGCTTATCTTGATATCAATCAGAGAATAATGGCTTTTTTGGGTACACCAAATACATAGTGCTTAGTGTTTTAACCAAACTAGAAGCAATCCCTCTTACTAAGATTCAAGAAGCATCAAAACTTCCAATAATATATGCAACTCCTAACCAACAACTAGTTATCTACTGAGATGATGCACTAGATCCTTTTAAGTAATAGAAATATGTTGTGAGTGAAACAAATTGGGTTGTGACGTTCAGCCCCATAATAAGCATATGTGATGCTCGATCAAGATTAATTGATCAATAGATCGAATATCGATACTTATATATGCAGCACCTATAACAAGATGGTTTCATACATACATACATAAGCAAACATATTCAGTGTCAAAACTTTGGATTTAGAACCAAAATTCCTTAATTCGACCTCCAATAATTTTCACAATAATCATTCAATTTATCAAAATCCTCAATAAAAAAAACTATAATAATACCAATCAAAACCTCAAAAACCCAAAATCATCAACTCAAGCTAGCAGCCATAATTTTTTTTAAAAAATAAAGAAGTTAAAATTTGAACTTACTTAATGTTAACACCTCCATTGAAATTATATCTTGTGACATTCCTCCTGACCCATTCTTTAGCCCTGTTATAGCTGTTCATAGCAAGGAGTTGATCATTAGGAATAGCAACCATGACTTCAATATCACTCCCAGCAAGAGCATTCATGGTGGTTGAATCTGCATCAAATAGCTTTACTTTCTTTATTCCATTATCCTTCAACATCTGAAACACCGTCTTGGGCGGCAGTCTATGTGATG
This sequence comes from Hibiscus syriacus, assembly GCF_006381635.1. Classification (NCBI taxonomy): domain Eukaryota; kingdom Viridiplantae; phylum Streptophyta; class Magnoliopsida; order Malvales; family Malvaceae; genus Hibiscus; species Hibiscus syriacus. The sequence continues at coordinate 6,702 of NW_024062126.1, read as the reverse complement.
CCATGGTGTCCCAATACATTCAAGAAAAGAAAAAAAGGAAAGTATTGAAAAAACCAAGAATTTCCCATACTTTTTCTTTAGTATTTTGATGGAAAAAAATGAAAGCTTTGAAAGGAACAAACAAATGGGGATGGAGCTTGAGGTTAAAGGAGGTTGCTTGGGAATAAAACAAAGAAAAGGAAAAGAAAAAGGAGGTTAAAGGTTTTTGGCTATGGGATTTTAATTGTTATTGGTAGCTATTTTGAAAAAGGAAAAAAAAAAGGTGAAACTTTATACTTTCTTTTGTGGATTTCACTACAAGAAAACCCAGAGAAAAAAAAAAACAGATTGATTGGTTTTGTTTGAGGAAATCAAAGGGAAAGAAGATCGAAACTTTATTGAAAATAAGAGATGGGTTTTTGAAGGAAATACTGAGACAGCAATGGAGGTTCAACAACAGAAACAAACAGGGGAGAACTATCTAAATGATGTCATCCTTATAAAAGTTTTCTTTTTCTTTCTCTCTCGTTGAAACCAACCTAACTTATGGTCACTAATTATTCATAGTTTCAACCACTACTGTAGTCATCGTTGATGATTGAGAAGATCCAAAATTTTCTACAACATTTATTTTGTCCTCGTGAATGTGAATATGGTGTCTATCTAATCAGAAGATATCTCAAACACCATTAATCTTGTGTTGAACACTTTAATCCCTTGGTCTTTAATCTTTATCGTTCGTTGTTGGAAAGGGCTTAAACGAAAATATGTTACTCCTTATTTAGAGGGAGAGAGATCTCCACCGATAAGATCTTTAAATGGAAGCTCTAATCATTGAAAATCTACTAAAGATGAATGTGACTTTTTTTTTTGTGGATGGTTGTTAATTTTAATTTGTTAAGTGGGGTGACTAAAAGTTTTGGTATAGTTTTTTATAACAGTGTTTAGGGATGATAAGAGACAAAGGTTGATCGGAGAAGTTCAATTAATAGTTGTTTAAGATGATAGACAATGAACGAAGAATAAAGAATGATAGACGACAAAGAAAGTGATTGATAGAGAGCATAAAATTAATATTAATAAAATATCAGTTGATGGTTATATGATTCAGATGTTGATTAATCATATCATCACACAAAGATAATACACAAGTGACAAATCAGAGCAATTCAAAAGTTGAGTAATTAAATTAAATTTTTTAAAATTTAGTGACCAAAATAAGAGTGAAGTAAAATTTGAGTGATGGACCCTTAATTAAATTATTTAAGCAATTAAGGGGTTTTATTATGATTTTCGCCGTGCTTTTCTTTTTCTTTTCTCTTTAAATTTGTATTCCTGTATATTTGAATTTTTGTATTATTTTAATTAATAATTTTTTTTAATAACTCTAATAAGAATGATTAATGCTTTTTTAAACAAGAATGATTAATGTTTCTTCTACTCTAGCAACATTTTTTTAGAAGTGATTGGTGGAGAGCGTAACAATTAATATTAATAATATATGAATTGATCTTTAAAATATGATTTAAAATTAATTATCTGTGTATTAGAGATAATTAAAATATGCCAATAAGTGGTTGGGTTTTAAAAATGCGAGCTTATAAAGTCAAGTTCGAATCCTACCACCATTACGCTTGGCGGACAATCTGTAAATTCTATAAATCTCAATTGAGTCTTGCGTATGTCCGAGTTTTGGACTGAGGGAGTCATCATTGACCTAAACTTTTGGTGTACCCAAAAGAAGAGCTAATTAAAATATTAAAACTTAATTTTAAATTTAATGATTCAAATAAAAAATATTTAATTATGATTTTAATCTCTCAATCGGGTTGAAATCTATGATCTACTTGTTTATTCTTATTTAAAATTATTCAATACTATTGTTTAAAAACTATGTTTTTAAATCAAAATGAGGGTTAGTATGTGTAGTCGTATTTATGAAAATATTTAATTTTTTTAATATTTAATTATTTTATTTATATTTTTAATCCTTAAAAATTTATAATTTTACACTTTAAGTTTTAATATAATTTTCTAAATATATATATTATTTAATATAAAATGATATATCCTTCTTACCCTTAATTATTATAGTTAAATGTTTGTGTTTTTCAAAAGAAAATGTTTATGTGATAATATCCTTAAAAGTGTTTACCATTATACTAACACCTGTTATTATATTAAAAAAATTTATTTCTTAAAATCAATTCTTCTAAAATATATATCTACATATGTATGTGGTTAGGATCTAATTATATACTGTAAAACTGAATTTTTTTATATCTTTTTAGGATCGTTGGATGAAAAAAAATCAAATGTTGAAATTAACAGTAAAAATAATGAGAAGATATTCATTGAAAAAAAAAATGAATAGTTAATCTCAGCCTTTTGATTTCCCCTCATCCAACTCCTAAAACAGTGTAAAACTAAAAGTTAGTTTTACAATAGGTGTGAGTGGATCCTAACCCTATATGGGCTAAATCCAATTATATAGTGTAAAACTAAAATTTTAGGATTGTTGGACGAGAAGAAATCAAAAGCTGATATTAACAGTAGAAAATGAGAAGTTATTCACTGAAAAAAATAAGAAATTAATCTCAACCTTTGATTTTCCCTTATCCAACGATCCTAAAAAAATATAAAACTAAAAGTTTTACACTATGTATAAGTGGATCTAACTCTATATATATTAAGATCTAATTACATAATATAAAACTAAAATTCCATATATTTTTTAATAGATGAATTTCATGTTTTTAAAAATTTTAATATAATTTATTTTCTTCTATCAGTTTAGAATGAATATAATGTAATATATGTTCAAAGAATTTCAATCATTTGACATTGAACGTTCATATCTTTACATATATGATGGTTGAATTCGAAATCTTGAATAATAAGATCAATTTCTTAATTACTGAGATTATTTCTTTGATACATTTTTATATAATTTCTTTTTTTGATTAATTTGAAGTAAGTATAAGACAGTATCTGTTCAAACATAACTCTCAATCTTTTGACATTAACGCTTATACTCCTGACATCTGTTCATATAATTTTCTTTTTGTAACAAAAAAAATTATATTTGGTCCCTATTAACTAGTGTTGATTGGTGGGTGGTATTTGATTGATTGAATGTGGTGGCCAACATTCCAAATTTATAAGTAAAACTATAGTTTAGTCCTTTTATCATGCTTCATTTTGTAATCTAACTCGTTTATTTTAATTTGACATAAATTGATCTCTTTATTTTTATAATATTAAAGAACAGTAGTGTTATTTTTGTCATCGCTGCTTAATATTTAGATTCATTAGTTTTAATATAAAAATATGAAAAAAATCATATCAAATTAAAGTATTAAATATCAACGGGTTGGTTCAAGTGACAAACAATTTGATATCACTTAAGCAGTTATCGAGTTCTAGTCCTTGTGTGCGTAGAAAATCCCTACTCAAAGACTCACCCACTAAAGTCAAGTGTGCTACACGGGTCATCCGAATTAGTCAGGGTGAAACACTAGAATGGAGAGGGCAACCAAATAATAATAATATGGCTTAATATAAAAATAAGTGCCTAAACTATACTCAAAATTAACTTTTGGTGCCTAAAGAATTTTTCGTTAAATATAAGTGCCTAAAATTTTCTTTGTTACATTTTTAGGTGCATGGCGTTAAAAAAATCGTTAAGTGACACGTGTCATATCTATATTTTTAAAACTTTAGACTTTAGACACTTATTTTTAACGAAAAATTCTTTAAGTACTAAGACGTTTTTCGATACATTCTTTAAGCACCTATTTTTGTATTAAGCCTATTAATAATAATAATGTTTTTGTTTGAGAAAGTTAATGGGGATGGGGAGTCCATCCTTTGCAATACAAAGTAATAAAAGAAAGGGCATCCATCACATGCCATTGTCATCCTCCTCTTTACATCTCATTCAACCCAATTTCCTTGGGGTTCTTTATGCCTTGACGGCCTTTTCATATTTTTTTTTGAAATAATTCATTTGCTCAAATTTATATATAAAATTACAGCTTTTAATATAAGTAGTGAAGTAATTCTAAAAAGTTTTGGATAATGATATTAAGGATCAAGTGATAAAAAAAAGCAACATTTAAAACAAAATAAACAATTTTTGGGTTTTATAAAATGAAAAGCATGTAAAAAATAATTTTAGTTTTAATCCCTCTACTTTGTTAAAATTTGAACTTGCTTTTGCAGTGCTAATTGTAGGTCAAAATTGATATTGTTATTTATCTACTTCTGATAACATCATAAACATTGTTAGGGTTGCTAACATGTTAGATTTTGGATTTTTTTTTGCCAAGCATAGACATAGTTTAGTCCCTTTTATCTCTATGTTGTTGGTATTAACTATTAAGCATAAACAAAGAAAATTCATGTCTTTAACATGTAACAATTAATATATTAATTCGCACCTACTAATATTATTATAAAAATAAAATGATTAAATTATGTTAATTCAAATTAGATGATCTAAATATGAAAATATTAGGAGGACTAACATCACAATTAGACCCAAACGAGTGTTTAGATAAGCCATAAGCCTGGATGGGTGTTTCGTGGCTCCACATCATTTTCCATGTTTGAAGTAAATTTTCTTAAGAATATACATTACTTTATTTGAAACGGTCCACAATCTTTCTAGTTTTCATTTTCAAACCCCCAATTATTCATATCCTCTATCAATTCAACCTTCAAATAGTTCTAGTCTTCAAGACAAAGTTGTTTTCACCTTGAAAATGAAATGCTTAAAAAACAAATTATTGGACGGGCCCACCAAATTAAATTATTTAAAAAAACCCTCATTGAAAACCCCTTCTAAGACCCTATAAAGGGAAAAGAGTGCGTAGAACCTTGTATTACCAGGAAAAAAATCATTATATAAAGCAGACGTAATAATCTCAGGACAAACCAAGTCAAAATACAAGATATTTCCAGGACGGAGAACCCACCTAACCAAAGTATGCACCACAATATTACAAACTCTAGGAACCAAATTAAGCTAATATGACTAAATTAGGACAACAATAATTTTCTTAAGCATGGTTGATAAATTAACACCAGTTCAATAAAAAATAATTAATATTTTTTAAATATAACAATTAGTATCTAATTTATAATAACTAATATACAAAGTAATTAGACTAAATGGCATTGCATTAAGCAATGAATAAGCTTTAATTAGTGTAGACATATCCAATCGAGTGAAGTGAAAATAAATATTACGTATTATTTTATTGTCTAATTTTTTAACCAAGTTAAATTCACAAAATTCAAATAGAATCATATATATATATATATATATTTATCTCAAATTTGAATAAAATAATATAAATAATTTTGATTTAACTGGCTCTCTCTAACCATATACAATATACATATTATTTTTTTCACATATAAGATTTGTAATATTATTTAATACAAAGTTTATAAAATATTCCAATTGGAAGACCAAATTAAACAAAACACGAATGATAGACTAAATTGAAAAAGAGAATTAATATCCAAACATAAATATGCTAAGAACAATGGAAAAAGATTATTCTAAACGAAGTTCGACATCTCAACTCATCTCATCTATGGCACGAGGCCTTTCTAAAAAGTTCAATGAAATTTTAGCAGGTGACAGAACATAGAACTTACTTTATGTATCGAAAATTCAGCAGGTTACTGTTATACCATAAGTTCATCTTCGAGATGGTTATACTCGAACGTGAACTCGGTCTTGATTCTCTGACACCTGAATATCACAGCATTTTTTAAAGAATAGCATGTTAGCATAATCATAAGTTTTAAGTGAAATTGTGATTCGACCAGGCAGATACTATAAAATGCTTTCCTAAATAATTGAGAAGTTCATTATTCAAGGCAACTTACCATCCATGTTGGTGATCATCATTTGCTATGTGAAAATCAAAGTATACATACGTTCCCTGTTCAAATTCATCGGTTGCGATTTTCGGTTCCTCGTGCCGCTGAAACCATGTGTTGTATTTTCTGTGGTATCTCCAAGATTGCTTCTTCAGCTCCTTTGCGGCCAGATATTGTTGGTAAGTATTCTGCACAAAATTTTACATGTGGGAGAGCTCATCAAGTTCTTGTATTGCACAAAAAACACAGAGAGTAGAAGATGAAGAAGAACCTATTTACCTGTTGGTAGTAAAATGCAAAGAACAGGGTATCAGTGCCAGTGCCATATCCATCGATGCTTAAGCGCTCCCAGAAGGCAGGATTATTCACAATGGGTGCCTGAACTTGAGGGTAGCTAGCAGGCGTTGCCGCAGGGAGCTTCTGCAGAGAACAAGCAAATCACAATTCTTTGAACCTACACATTTGTCATCTATCTTTCGAAGAAAAATGAAGATTAGCAGGAATCTCGTACCGGAATGTAGCTCCTAGCACGTTCCGAGTCTTTAGGTTGGGGAATTTTATAGTATGCAGCCTCGAGCATCTGCAAATTGTATAATTGGTCATGCATTCCTCCGGTATTCATTGAGCCACTGAGATTGTCACCGATGGCACCAAAATCAGAAACACTTCTCCGGCCAATAACACCAGGACTACTAGAAGACTGGTTAGATTGTAAGGGTTGCCCTGGAGATAGATTAATATCCCTGATAACTTGAGCAGGTTCCGCCAAAGAGCCTGATACAGCAGTCTGCAGCGAAGAACCATTGACAGATCACTTACGTCATA